>NW_025334039.1:13393821-13591254 GCF_019186645.2 Phyllostomus hastatus | reverse complement strand
ACACAATATATAACTTATATATTGTAGCATCCAGCAAACGCGAGAACAAATATCGGAGACTTTCAGGGTATCAAAGATGTTACTTTATTGGCCAAGTTTAACCTGCGCAGGGGTGAACTCTCAAAGTATCCAGCGACACAGTGCCCACAAGGAGCTGCAAATCAGAGACGCGCCGAGCGCTTACAACTAAGTCCTTATATAGGGGTGGGCAAGCAAGCGTTATACAGAAGCAGACGTGGCAGTTAGCAATTCGCTTACAAAGACCGCACGTGGGAATTTCAAAGCAAGCATTCTTGTATAAGGCGGGAAGGTAGGATGTTTGTTCAGTAACCTAGTAATCTCCTGGCTCTAGTTAGCTAGGTTCCTATTTTCTCATGGTCTAAGTTTTTTCCCTACTCCTTACATTCCCCCGTTTTCTCTTGGGGTTTGTCAAACCCTTGACTCTTCATCATTAGGAATAATGGTATAGGGTTGAGATAAAACCATTAGCTTTACTACTTCTATTCTTTCATTAATAAAGGCTATGACTTTATTTAGAATACAAGGCCCTATAGTAACTAATAACAGAAGCAAAAGAAGGGGTCCTGCAAGTGCAGATAAAAGGGTGGTTAGCCATGGGGAAGTATTAAATATAGAGGCATACCAGTTGGGGTTTTCTTCTTCAGTCTCTCTCTTTGAGTCTTTTGGTTAAAGTCTTGATATTCTCCCTTATTACTCCTGAATGACTGGCGTAAAAACAGCATTTCTCTCCTAAGGCAGCACAAAGTCCTCCCTGCTTGAGGAATATGAGATCTAATCTTCGTCTGTTTTGGAGAGCTACTTCTGCTAGGGAGTTTACTTGACGCTCTAGATATATTACTTGATCTTGAAGGAGAGAGATGTCCTTGGTAAACATTTGGGATAATCTCCTTAGGCTTAGTTCTCCCTGTTTTATATTGGACACCATGTCATTTATTTGCTTTACTTTATGCTCTATAAGCTGTGAAGTATCATTTAGGTTAAAACAGCAAAGTCCTTTAAATTCCTCACATCCATGATTATGTCTGAAAAGAAGGTAGTCTGTAGCTGCATGATTTTCCAGTACTGCTTCTCTGACTTGTCCTAGTTCTTGACTAGTGGCACTAATAGCTTGAGAGGTGGCATTTAAGGCTTTCACCATAGTGCAGGCTAACCTGCTTATTTGTACATTAAATAAGTTACCGTGGTTGACATTATAAACACAATTAAGGACACATATTCAGCAGGCTAAAAGGTGCAAGTCACTGATACAATCAGGTGTAAGGGCGGACATCCCGTTGAACCCGGGTTAAGTGAGGCTTCTGAGGCATAAACACCGTTAGTCTTCCCAGAGAGCACGGTCCCCCAGAGCTGTTTGCTGAAACATAAGAATAAACTGTTATTTCACATATCAGAAACCATCCTATTGGCAGCTTAACATGGGCATAAGCATAAGATACATCAGTGGTGGTGGTGCAATTCATCTTCACACCTGCTGAGAGCACAAGACAGTTTTTAGTGCAGTTGACAAAAATTACATATTCCCTAGCTGGGGTTACATTAGCAACCTTCAATGAAAACATTTCCCTGTCTTTTATATTTACCACTGGTCCCCAATTATAAATGTCAGAGTAGGCCATTTTCTTTTCAATATGCTCAAACATAGTATAGTTTTTAAAGCTTTCCAAAGGGGCACAGACACCTATAAGACATGAAGTGAAAGTTTGTTTTACATAAGTTCTTCCTGCAAGGCAAAAGTCAGAAATATTCAGGACGTTTTTCTCCAAATATACCCAGATGTTTCATCTCATTTGAATGGAATAAGTTGTCCATAACAAGGGGTCAAACAGGAGGTAATGAAGAGAACATAAGTCACTGTTTTTCAAAGATGACTTTCAGATCTTCTTCCTGTGCTTTCTTTATTCTGGTGTGATGAATCTAAGGTTTTATTCCTGCTCACGCCCACTGCAGTTGGGGTAGTGAGGAGTATATCCCAAGGTCCAGTCCACTTTTCTTCTAGCTGATTTTCTGGGGATCCTGTCCTCCAAATCTTGAGCAGCACCTTATCTCCTGATTTGAACGAATGCAGTGGACCTATGGGAGAGAAGTCTCTAATACAGGCAAAGTTATTCATCACAGCTAAGGTCTGATTTAAATATTGCACATATTTTTTTTCTTACCTTCAGATTTTTATCTATATACATATCTTTCACCCTAATTGTGACCTGAAATGGTTTTCTGTACACAATTTTATAGGGACTCAACTGAATCCCACTTCGAGGAGCCACCTTTATCCTGAGCAGGGCAATAAGTAAAGCTTGATTCTAATGAAGATGAGTTTCTTGACACTTTGGCTATATTTTTCTTTAAGGTGTGGTTCATCTTTTCTACTTTCCCAGAAGCCTGGGGTCTCCATGCCGTGTGGAGTCTCCAATTAATTCCTAGGATTTTACTAACCTTCTGTGTGATTTCTTGAGTTGATACACACATTCACTCTCTTTCCATGAGACAATTCCAGCACCCTTGTCAATGCAGCCAGTTTAGCCTTCTGGGCAGAGGTTCCTGGCAGCAAGGCCTTGGCCTCCACTATTCCTTGAAGAGTCACAACGGCATATCCAGCTCCTCTGCTTCCTTTGTCCATATAACTGCTTCCATCTGTATAGAGAGTCCAGTCTGCTTCTTCTAAAGGGTGGTTCTTTAAATCAATTCTGCTAGAATACACTTCATCGGTTATTTCAGCACAGTCATGTATTAGTGCAGCCGAGTCAGGGTCTGGGAGAAAAAGGCAGGAATTACTTTACTTACAGTTTTGAGGGAGACATTGGGATTGTTGAGCAGAAAGGGCTTGGTACCTGCCCATTCTTTCAGCAGTCAGCCACATATTTCCCTTTTGCTCCAGCAGGCTCAACACTTGCTGCGACACATAACTGGCATAGGCTGCCTCAAGGCAAACTTTTTCAGTTTCCTCCAAGAGCCCGCAGGTGGTTGCCACTCTCAAGTAGGCTGGCCAACCCTGGACAGTGTGATTTAATATCCTTGACAATTATGCGATGGATTGCAAATGTCACTAAGCATTTGGGTGAGGAATCCTAGGGCAACACCCTGTTTTTCACACACACATCATTGAAAGGGCTCCAGTAGGCTTGAAAGCCCCAAGGCTGGTGCTGAAGCCAGGTGCACTTTCAGAGACTCAAAAGCCTGAGTGCGCTCCTTTGTCCACTCTAAAGGGCTATATTCTGGTCCCTTCAGAGCCTCACACAGTGGATTAGCAGTGAGCCCAAAGCTTGGAATTCAAATGCAGCAGTCACTTGCCATCCTCGGGAATCTCCTTAACTGTTTCTTAGTGTTGGGAGGCATCCTCTGTGGACTTTTGTTGCACGGCCTACACTCACTCAGACTTTCTGTTCAGGGATGCCCTTCCCATTCCCTCAAGGAGGCATTTTTTATAATGCTCTAAGAGAGAAAGGCCATCCCCTTAAGGGTCGCAGTTGGGCTCAGTTATAGGTATTGCCCTGGGAAGGCCCAGAGCCCCATCTGGATTTTCTTGGCTTAATCTCCGAGCCTTTTCATTTGCCTTATCCAACAACAGCCTCTGCTCATTCCCCTTACTGAAGCAAAGAATTCAATAAGGCTCCTATGTCTGCCCAATTGAGATGATAAGTGGCAAAAACTGACGCAATCAAATCAGTCATTTTAGCAGGGTTATGTCCATAAGAAGGGTTTGAGCTTTTCCAGTTTAACGGATCCAATGTACAAAACAGAGTACGTGTCAGATAACATCTAGCAGACTGGCCTTCTGGCCTTACTCTCACTAAAAAAAAGTCTCCAAAAAGGATATTGCCCTGCCCCGGTAGGGGCTTTTCCTCCACCGAATCTGGTTTCTTGACCGATTCAAGATAGTAATGCCAGTTCACTCACAGGAGTGGGTCCCCTGGGGCTGCAGGAACTCTGACCAGTCTGCAGCGATGGTCTTAGTACCTCAATCTTCCTGGCCCCTCTCCTCTGACCTTCTATCTTTCATATGTAAATTTTCTTTTCTCTGAGCTATTAACTGACTTTCCTCTTTTTTTTTTTTTTGCTTTTCAACTCTGCATGCATCTTTATCATGTAAACCGAAAAACTTCTAGGTAAGGCAATTTGTCCCACTTCCCTGATTTTGACAAAAGAACTTTAGTTACAGTATAATACAATAATTTAAAGACCCATTCAGTGACCAGCACTCTCCTGAGTCTAAATTAATTATACAGGACACAAACAGGACAGTACTACAACAAAACAGCATACACCTTCGATATACGATTATATGTCGAACAATTTACCAGAACCCACCCCAGTGGGCTGTTTTTCAGAACGGAGGGTTTCCCCCCCATATTACCAGACGGAACTCCACGGAGATCCAAACAGAATAGATGACTTAAGTCGTGACCCTGGATTTCAACCTGAACCAGAAAGCACAATGATTCAATCCAGTGTGATGCACGACGAGAGGTGCTGGGAGCAAGGGGTGAGAATCCCCAAGTGAAATCACTTGGCACCTGCTTGGGATTCTCTGACTCCAAGCCCCCAGGGCCCCTCAGTCCAGGCAGCCAATGGGACTCCCTGCCAAACACCCAAACTTACCAAAGAGTCCCAAAGTCTGTCCCGGCTCAGAGTCGCCAAAATATGTAACCGGGAAAGACACCAATGTTCAGGCTGCCTGTCACTACCAAATCCAATAAGCAATGACAGTGATTGAATCTTTTATGGGCACTTTATTCAGATGGCCGGCGATCCGAGAAGATGGCGGGTTCATACCCTAACAAACCATCTTGCTCTCTCCTTCCTTTCCAAGTACAGATTTTGCAGCCTCTCTTATAATACGGTCTCTCCTCTGATGTGAGGAGAGTCTGCAGAATCTGCTGACAATCATCCCAGGTCAGCTGGTGAGTCCTGAAAATAGTTTCTAGGAGGGAAATCAATCCCTGGGGTTTCTCAGAAAACGGGGGATTCTGGTGCTTCCAATTATACAAATCACTAGTGGAAAAGGGAACATAGATTAACCGTGGGGGTGCCCGCGGCGGGGCATCTGGTGCCGGGGGCGCTTCCCGGAGCGGCAAGATGGCGACGCCTCCCGCCAAAGGCATTGTGGCAGCGCCTCCCGCGCCCGTTCCATAGCGAGTTCCCCCTCGCGCATGTGGTGGGCTGGAAACTCCACCTATCTCCTGCAAGGAGGAATCAGGCTCCTCCTTCCAGGGATAAGGCGGGGGTGCATTCACAGGATCTAAATAGTCCTCCGGCGGCCCTGGTAAGACGGGGTACAGCCTCGACCATCCCGGGGGCCCGCCTGATGCAGTGACCGGGGTCTCAGTTCCCCTCCCCTTCGCCTTATTCCCCGCTGATGCTAGGCACACCGCCCGCCTCCCTCTCTGATTTCCACCCTGCCACTTCTTGATGTACCGAGGCCACTCGGTGGCAATGTCGACTCAGACATCTATATAGAGAAACTGATCTGGATGGGGAACCCTGTATACTGTGGCTCAAACAGCAAAGAGGGTGGGCAAGTCAAAAGTCCCCTCCGAGGGCCATCCAACATCAAAGGTGGGCCACTCGAGCTGGCTTAATGTTCTTAAAAATTCCGGATCCGGTGGGGGTCCTCCATACCCTCATGCTCGCCACTGGAAATCGGAAAAATTCCTTAATAGACAATCAAGTGGGGATCCTGGCACCAACTCCTGCTGGCCCATTCTAATAAGGTCCGGGATAAAGGAGAAGAAACAAACAACACAAACCAACAAGGCGACCGACAATGCAATATCCCTCACACACGAACTAGGCATATAATCCAGTAGCTGACATGTAATACAATACACAGACAAACAAGGGACAAAACACAGTCGCTCGACCGCCTGGCCTGCCTTCTCTCGAGGTGATGTCGATCTTGGCTAAGGTTGCCCGATCAGAGTCCGGGTTAGACTGCCAACCATTATGCCGTATGATCTGACACAGGATTCACAGGTTAGGGCCCTCTCATGCCCCGTAGGTCTCCCCATGGGGCTACAAACACATTCACTCACAAGCACATTCACTCACACAGTTACACACTCTAGTCACAGCGCCTATAAACTGAAACTAATTGCAGCGCAGCGCGGCACATAGGGAAGGGAACCTGACGTGACCGGTCACAACTTAATTTCCAAAACCAAATTCCAGGGGCGGCGTCCCGCCTCTGGAAGTCCCTGGGTAGGCTACCGGCAGTGTCCCGCCTACTACCTCAGGGTTATTTGCTCCAGAGCCCAGAAACTAGAAACCAGAAGAGGATCCTCAGTGAATACTTACTCAGCTTGAGCTGCCCGTCCAGTCTCCGAACCGAAACTCCACCAAGGGAGATCTCGCTGGGGCCTCCAAATGTAGCATCCAGCAAACTCGAGAACAAATATCGGAGACTTTCAGGGTATCAAAGATGTTACTTTATTGGCCAAGTTTAACCTGCGCAGGGGCGAACTCTCAAAGTGTCCAGCGACACAGTGCCCACAAGGAGCTGCAAATGAGAGACGCGCCAAGCGCTTACAACTAAGTCTTTACATAGGGGTGGGCAAGCAAGCGTTATACAGAAGCAGACGTGGCAGTTAGCAATTCGCTTACAAAGACCGCGCATGGGAATTTCAAAGCAAGCATTCTTGTATAAGGTGGGAATGCAGGATGTTTGTTCAGTAACCTAGTAATCTCCTGGCTCTAGCTAGCTAGTTTCCTATTTTCTCATGGTCTAAGTTTTTTCCCTACTCCTTACATATATCAAATAAGTCAAATAGGTTAGGAGTCATGGATGGAACGCTATCATGATTGTAGTGTGCTTTTAGAAAGATAAGGGAGAGGATGGCTTCCATACTTAGAATTAATTTCTAAACAGATGGGATCGCAGCATAATATACGGGCAATTTAAGCCTTCCTAACCTAGCAGCCTGAAGAATCCCTGATGAAAACAAGAAACAAAAGTAGCTATAGTCGCTTGTGGTGTGATCACTAAGTGTTCTGCTGAAGCTAAGCAGGGAGCTAGCTTTGCTTTGCACTGAATAAGCAACTGAGTTGAATTACCTCGTCAATCCTTCAACTCGCCTGCTTCCTTTCTGGTCTTCCTGAGAGACTAGGACTGGGAGACAGAGGACTACATTTCCCACAATCCCTTCAAAAGCAACTTGGGCTAAACTCCACCAAAATATGTTCTTCTATTCACAGATTTAGTTATGGAGAGGCCTTTGCACTTACCCTGAAAATTGGTAGCCTTGGTGCTACAGCATTGTGAACTTTAGGGGTGGTTTCCTGTGGTTTTTGAAACTTCATGATGAGGATTTTGTAAGATAAAATTTCCTGTAATAAATCATTTCCTGTTTTCAGTACCTAGAGGGCTTTCTGTTTGATATCTGATTTTAAAGCCTCCATCTCCTTAAATTCATTTAATCCTGGGTAGAATTGTAACAGGGTGCAGCCAAGAAGGGGGGACCCCAAATAGGGATTTGGAATGGGGTCCAGAATTCAGGGTGTTCAGGAAATATTAGGATGTCCTAACCTCCTTCCCCCACAGGTGTGGGCTGGGGGATGGAACACATGGAGCAGGGCCATTGAGGGCTGTTTTGCATAGCAACAGCTTTGCAGCTAACCTCTGGCATGGTCATTTAACATATCTATAACCTTTAACTGGTTGCATAGATATGTTAAATAGCTGTGGTCATGCTCTGAAACAGGGGAATGGAAGTAACTTCCACACCATGACATAACTGGGATGCAGGTCCCCACAGTTACAGTACCTGCATGGGAGCTTGGAGAAGATTGGCTCCATGACATGGGGCCACGCCTGCCCAGACTCATGATGGCAGCCCAGTAAAGCTGGAAGGAGCTGAGAGAGACTCAGCAGCCCTGCGGGAGAGGACCACGCAGCTTTAGCTGAGTGGGGACTCCCGCAGCCCTGTGAAAGGGAGAACCATGCGGCTTTGGCAGAGTGGAGACTCCCTCAGCCATTGTGCAGAGAGGACCATCAGGCTGGGGCAGTGGAGAGAGAACCTAGAGGCTTTGCCAGAGTAGGGACCCCCGCAGCTTTAAAAGGGAGAACCACCACACAGCTTTAGCAGAGATCCCAGGGGCCTACCAGCTGAGACAGATTACTGGGAAGAACTGGGGGTTGCCTGAGGCATGGACTTCTATTTCTTTTCCTGAGATACGGTACCCCAGTCTGGGCAAAGGGGGAAGGAAGGACTGTGTGTGTTAGTGGGTGTTTTAAGGGACTTTGGGATTTTGATGAAGACATTAGGTCACTACTTTAAGTCTGTAAAGCATTAAATAAACATTTCCTTTCCTTTTCACGAATCTCTGGCATTGAGAGAACTCTTTCCTCTGCCAGTGGACATAACAAACCTGGGGTGTTCCTTTCAGGTAATAGTATATTGCTCGGCCCCTTTGACCCCCCCTTTGGTCCCCTTGTTGTTTGGTAACAGAATGATATTTGGGGGAGTGGAACAATAAAACCATACGGTTGTATTTGTCTTCCAAAGTAATGAAACATGAAGAATAAAACATTTACAAGAAATTTCCTGGGCAAGTAGACAGAAAAAGTATTAGAAATTACATTCAGTCAGAAATAATCACAGACTTAGGAAACAAATAAGAAAGACATGCACAACCCCACAGATAAAGGAAACAAAAATTATTTAAAACTTTTAAAAACAACCAGGATATTAAAAAGAATTAATACAATTTAATGACATAAAAGAGAATAATGAAAATAAAATATAAAAGAAAAAAGAAGAAATGTGAACCCAAAAACAGCCAGAGAAAAGATACACAAACACACAGAGCGACACGCATCCCAAAGAAACAGATGCAGGCACAGAAAACCAATACCGCATGGCCAACTTGAGTATCATTTTAACAGACATCCTTACAGTTTTACAAAAATCAAGGTGAATTGGGATTTTAACAGGTTTTTTAAATTTTATTGTTCAATTCAGTTTACATTCAATATTATTTTATATTAGATTCAGGTGTGATGCGGACCCCAGCTCGTGGGACCCACGTCATTATGGGTGAAATGAGACATTCACACAGATTACCGAATCTGGTGGAGGAAAAGGGATGACAGGCTTTTCTCTCAAGGGGAGCAAAAGCCTCAGGCCTTACTCCAATGAGCTTGTATTGTCTTACTGGGCACATTACAAGAAGGTCCTCATTTACTATGCACAGGCTCACTTTAAGTGGTTACCTTTTATAGAAAACAAAGGAGCCAATGCTGCTAATCACATCACAGAAGAGGGATATTTGCAAATGAAAAGACAAAAGTAGTTGGACTGTTACACTCATCCTTGGAAGGTTTACCCTGGTTTTTAGGAAGTTGATTTGCAGTAAATGTCCTCAATTCAGGGTGAGAGAGTTTTAGCAAGAAGCAAGACTCATAGCGACCTAGGTACATTTCAGGCCTGATTCCCCATGGGAGAACCTATCCTTGGTCTATCCTGTGCATCTCCCAGTCCTGTGCATCTCCCAGTGGGAACTGGGCCCATGCCATGCAGAACAGTCTACTGCAAGGTGCACAGCATAGTGGTTAGACAATTATATACTTTACAAAGTGTTCCCCACACTATTTCCAGTACCCACCTGGCACCATACACAGTTATCACAATATTATTGACTATATTCCCTATGCTGTACTTTATAACCCCATGACTGTTTTGTAACTATCAATTTGTACTTCTTAATCTCTTTACCTTTTTCACTCAGTCCCCCAATGCCCCTCCCCTCAGGCAAGGATAAGTCTGTTCTCTATACCTATGAGTCTGTTTATGTTTTGTTTCCTTGTTTGTTTTGTCTTTTAAATTCCACATATAAGTGAAATCAAAGGGTATTTCTCTTTTGTGAGGGACTTATTTCACTTAGCATAATACCCATACATCCATCCATGCAGCCACAAATGGCAAAATTTCATTCCTTTCTATGACCAAATAATATTCCAATCTATATAGGTACCACGTCTTCTTTATTCACTCACCTTGTGATGGGCACTTGGGTTGCATCCATATCTTGGCTATTGTAAATATCTCTGCAATGTGCATATATTCTACCATATTAGTTTTTGGGTTTCTTTGAATAAACTCCACAAGAGGAATCATTAGTTCATAAGACAATTCCATTATTAAATTTTTGAGGACTTCCCATACTGTTTTTTATAGTGGCTGTGTGAACAATGCAGGAAAGGTCCCTTTTCTCCACATCCTCACCAACACTTGTAGTTTGTGGATTTATTCAGGATAGCCATTTTTACAACAGCAAGGTGATATCTGCTTGTGATTTTAATTTGCACTTCCTTGATAATTAGTGATGTTATCTTTTCATAGGCCTATTGGTGTTACAGAACAAACAAGGGGGGCCTGGGACGATATACTATTATTTAAAAGGCCCCCAGGTCTGTCATGTCTGCCGCCCGAGGAAAGACGTCTCTCAATGCCAGAGATTTGTGAAAAGGAAAGGAAATGTTTATTTAATGCTATACAAACTTAAAGTAGTGACCTAATGTCTTTATCAAAAATCCTAAAGTCCCTAGAAAACACCCACACACAGACACAGTCCTTCCTTCCTTCCTCCTTTGCCCAGTCCAGAGTACCATATCTCAGGAAAGGAAATAGAAGTCCATGGCTCAGGCAGTCCTCTGGTTCCTAGTTAGTACTCCATCTCGACTGGGAGACCTCCCTGGGTTCCCGGCACCCTCGGCTGAGTCGCCAGGATCTCTGCTAAAACCAGGTGGTGGTTCCCCTTCTAAAGCTGTGGGGGTCCCCGATCTGTCCAGGCCTCGTGGTTCTCCTTCTCAGGGCTGCAGGAGTCTCCACTCTGTCAAGACCGCGTGGTTCTCTCTCCTAAAGCAGCACGGTTCTCCTCCTCAAGGCTGTGCATGGCTCTCCTTCTCAGGGCTGCACATGGTTCTCCCTCTTAAAGCAGCATGGTTCTCATTCTTTCAGGGCTGCTCATGGCACTCCTCCCTAAAGCAGCATGGTTCTCCCTCCTCTCAATGGCCGAGGTCCTCCCCATTCTGCTAAAGCCGCATGGTTCTCTCCTCTCAGGGCTGCGCAGTTCTCCTGCCTAATGGCCGCCAAGTCTGGGTTTTAAATCCCTGCGGCCAATCTTCCTCTGCAGCCTCATTTCCGACTCCTCCCACACTCGGCTTCACATGCCAGAATTCATATCCTTCCAGCTTTACTGGGCTGCCATCATGAGTCTGGGCAGGTATGGCCCATGTCCTGGAGCCACTCTTCTCCGAGATCCCACGCAGGGGCTGTAGCTTGGGGGATCTGCCCCCAGTCACATCTTGGTAGGGAAGTTACTTCCATTCTCCTGGCAAGGCCACACCTATTTAACATATCTAAGCGACCAGCCAAAGGCTATAGATATATTAAATGACCACACCAGAGCTTAGTTGCAAGGCTGTTGCTATGCAAAACAGCTCTCAATGGCCCTGCTCCATTTGTCCCTTCCCACAACCCACACCCTGGGGCGGGGGTGGAGACATCTTAAAATCTCCTGGACACCTTAAGTTCTGGACCGCATTTCAAATGCCCATTTGGGGTCCCCCTTCTTGGCTGCCCCCTGTAACATTGGGAGAAATGTCTATTTGGGCCTTCTGACAAATTTTAAAGCAGATTGTCTTTTTGGTGTTAAGTGTTATGAGTTCCTTATAGATTTTGGATATTGACCCCTATTGGCTGTATCAATGGTGAATAACTTCTTCTATTATGTAGGATATCTTTTCATTTTTTGTTTTTTTATTTTTATTAAATTTATTTGAGTGACATTGGTTAATAAAATTATATATAGGCTTCAGGTGCACAATCCTATAGTACCATATATCATCTGCATATTGTATTGCTATTCACCACATCAAGCTTGTCTTTTCATTTTGTTGATGGTTTCCTTCACTGTGCAAACACTTTTTAGTTTCATGAAGTCCCATTTGCTTGTTTTTCCTTTTGTTTCCCCTGCTGGAGGAGACAGATTAGAAAAAAACATTGCTAAGAAAAATGTCTGACATTTATTGCCTATGTTTCCTTCTAGCAGTTTTACGGCTTCAAGTCTTACATTTTAAGTCCATTTTGTCAACACTTCTTTATCACAAATTACATTAGACAATGAAGGAACTTTTCCAGACTATTTCAATTTACTAATCAACACAGAAATCCCTGCTCTGATAGGCAGCACCAGACACTTTAACATTTCTATTCACAGGAGTTCGTTCCATCTCAAACCAACCTATTCTATGTCTGCAATCCAGATTATCTCTCCGTTCCTTTTCCTGCCCTTCACCTCTCCTCCCCTTTCCCTCCCCTCTACTCCTTCTATGTCTGAATCCTTCTCTTCCTCCTGCTTCCTTCCTACCACCCACCATCCTATCTCTCCAACTAGAGATATGCACTAGAGCAATCTAACATGTACAAAGTATATTCCTGCCAAGTAGAGATCAGTAAGGCCTCTGACGTTACCGTTAATCAGATATTACCAAAGATGCAGGATGTTTTTCTGTTCATCATTAGGCCCATTTGCAATTGTAACTGTTTTGATGTATAACAGGAAGTGAAATTTTGCTATATAAAAAATTAATAGTCACAACAGATGCATTTGCATTCAGGGAAAGGGAGTGGCTTGTGGGTAATAGTAGTAAAAGTTAATATTCTATGTGTGTATTTTATTATAGGAGGCCTGTCAGTGCCTAAAGATTGTAATTAAGCTTATACTCTTTACAGTAAGTCTACTATGTGTACAAGGTTCCTGTGAGTACCTACTAACTAGACTAATCTGTTTATATGCTGAAACTCTGTCATGTCCTTATACACCATTCAACTGTCCCTGCTAAACCAAAGCACCAAACTGCTAATAACAAAAATGAGCAAGTTCTGACTAGTGGAGTCAGCTTGTGCACAAAATTAACGCAAATACGAGAATCAGGTCACTGAAAGATGTCAAGGCAGTGACTGCTAGAAGAATCAACCTTTTCTCCGATTCCTGCCCATGAGTCAAGCATGCAGTCTCAAGTGAACAAATTTCTTCTACTTTGTTTTAGTTGCAGGAAGAATCTTTTACCGGCTTACTCTCCTCTTACTTTCCTATACCTGAAGCAAGAAGGTCAATTTCAGGGGACTTAAGGGAGGCATTTCAAAACTTGTGAAGAAGAGAAATGGAGAAAGGTCAGTGGAAAGAGGAAAGAGGGTGTACAATGTATGTGAATGTAATGGTGACAGCTGGGTTCAATTGGAAAGAGCAATTTCCTCAAGCAGAAAGGCAGGAGAGAACAGTAGTGGGATGTTAAAATTGGGCCACATTTGCTATTTACATCTAGTGCCAGGCTACATTCTTTCCTCATCCCCCTTTAACACTAAACTTCAGTAAATGATGACTACATAAAGTAAGCTTTTGATACCAATGTTTTGGAAGAGTAAGAAGCAGCAAAATGTCCACACATTAAATGGTAAAATAGGGCAAAAAGAAGAAACAATGAATAGAAAAAGGAAAGAAAAACAGAGGATTCAACACAAACACAATTTCAGGAAACAGTAGAAGTATAACAGCCCAAACACACTAAAGAACCATTAGAAATACTAGGGACAGTACCCAGAACTAATGACTCAAATCACTTTTTTTTATTATTATTCAAATAACGAAGAATTTGGACATGTTATATGTAGATGGTATATGTGTTCCCAGTAGATGTGTGAACTGCAATAATTTTCCCAGGAAGTTCTAAAGGTTAGCGAGTCTCACCATACTCTGCATAATATGTGATCCTATTCACCCTAACACAGCAGCTCAGAAATAAAGGACCTCGTTCCCTTCACCTTCCACTGATAGGCACACATTGGGATGGAATTTGGAGATAAATGTAGGTATTTTTGGCCTGTAAGGGTTTGTCCTTTGACTTTTCTGTACTCTTAGCTCAGATCTAGGGAGATACTTCATTTCTTCACCATAAGCAAACAACTCAGAGATAGTGGAATAGAGAGCAATTTTACAGAGAGAATATAACTGCTTATAAGAGAGCTATTTTCCAAGATGTTATGCACTGGTATCTTCTACGATGCAGGTTGAGAAGACTGTCCACATTCACCATGGCCATACTGAGGGAACAACATGGCCCCAGTCCTAAAGAGTGATCACTAACCCTGACCCTGATCCAGCCTCCAGCAGTCCTCTTACCCACCAAGAGACATGTTGTTTCTGATGCTTTTCTATAGCCAAAGGAAGTGAGAACAAGGAACCCAAAATTATTTTCCCAACTAAAACCTAACTATACTATGGGGTGACTTGAATTAATTTACATTTTACAAGATCACTGTACTTGAGGATATAAGACATTATCTTCATTTTAATTAACCATAAAGCACACACTAGGTGCTACACACAGTAACTCAACAATGATAAGATAGAATTGGGTTTGGAAGTAAGTTGAGGACTAAGAATCTTCACAGCCAAAGTTACAGAGTTAACAGAAAATCATTCTGTTACCAAGTGACTCTGTGTTTCCCTGTCCAATTATTCCTCTGAAAAGTGTTAAGATTTATTTTTATTAAGAAAATTCTGTCACATTTACATCTACTTCCATGAAATCAATTTCCAGAGTCTGTTGGAAAAGGAACTAAATTATATAAGAAAGCATGATGTAAGTAGGATAGAACATTCCTAGAATATTGAAGTGTTTTTAGTGTGAGGTCATCTTGGGAGCAGAGACACTTCAAATCCAGATCTGGACTCAGCATCTCCCTCAGTCTGACCACAAATCACTCACTTAGGGTTTCACCCAGGTGAGACAAATATATACTTGAGTTACAGTCGCTGGAGTGCCAATACTATAAAAGCAGCCATGTTAAGTCTCTATATAGTTGCAAAAATGTCTCAATAACACAAACTGGTCTTAAAGGACCAAAGTATCTATTATTGGACAATGTGCATGGAAATGGAACACAAGTCAGCATTATCTGATCAGGAACTAGACTGATATTTTCTGATCCTCCAGTACAGACCCAAAATGTGACAGGAGTTTCAACATAGGCATATCTGTTCAGAGGACATCCCACTGTCTCCAAGCTCAGCATCCTCACTTCCAACCTTGTCATCTTCTCTCAGGAGTTTCTCCTCTCCAAGATCTTCCTTCCTTAAGAAATGTGAAAACCAACTGTAATAGCAAATTCAGGGCCTGCTTATAACTGGGAGCCTAAAGAGAGCCCTTCAGAGGCATCAGAATCATGAGTTAGGTGGAAACCACATTCCTGAGGCCCCAGATGAGATCATATCTGTGCAACATAAAACATCAGGAGAAGCTTTTTTGATACAAACTGTTGTTTTCAGATCATTGCCTAGGAAATATTTATAATAGAGACCAAATACCTCTGTGAATAGCTATTTTTTCAGTCTGCACAAACAGCAGGGACATGAAATTGGAGGCAGAAATAATTGTGAACATCCTACCTTTCCCAATAAGATTGGGCTAAATCACAGGAATTGGTGACAGGAAGGTACAATTCCATTACCATCTCTTCCATGAGGACACTTAAGAAACAAATTCTGACTCCCAGATGTTCACAAGAATAAACCTAGGCTTTTCTGAAAGCCCTTAAATGGATATAGCAGCTTCAGACTCTATAATTTTTCTCTTCCTAAGGGACCCACCACCCTCACACAGGCTATGGCAGAAGTAGTTTTATTTGGCTTTCCAGCTCTGAAATTCTGTGGAGCAGGGCCAGCTCCATGGACATGCAACCTATGCAATAATGCAGGACCTTATGCTGTTGCCATCTCCCAAGTCTTAATAATTTTTGAACACAGAATCCCACATTTTCATTTTACATTGGGCCTTCAAAATTATGAAACTAATCCTGCCATGAGTCTTAAGGAAATATGAAGAAATTCTCGGAGACGGGAAGATGGTGGCTTTACTCTAGGCAGCGTTTTTCTCGGCTCCTGTGAAGAGGAGGAAACTCGCAGATCGGTGGAGAAACAGAGCAAGTGGGCTAGGTTACCGAATCACTTTTGAAAGCAGGACATCAAAAATTATTGTGATCACGGAAAAACCAGGTGGTAAGGAGATTTCTTCAGGACAAAAGGGGCCCAGGGATCAGCGCGGGGACTAGGGGCTGTCCCCAGGCCCAGTGCTCAGGGCTCCCGGGAGAGGGGAGTCACTGCTCCCACCCCCGAGTACGGGGGTGAACAACTCCAGGGGAGAACGTGTTGCTAGAAGGAACAGATTGGCCAGTTGGACTGGGAAAAAATCGCCCAGGGACTATGAACACCCGCCCAGAGACTTGGGAGAAGTGAAGACCTCTAGCCGACAGGACCAGGGGCAGCCTGGAAGAATGCCTGCACCCCTAGCCCGCACCCCTAGCCCAGAGGAAGTGCAGATCGGTGGAGAGCACAGAGTCCGAACGCGCTCGGTTCGCTCCCCATAGGGAGGCCTGAATCGTGCGCTCTGATCCCGGGAGGGACGTGGTGCTTGGTGCATTCCTAGAGTAGTGGCTCAGAAATTTCCAGCCAGCCCGACCAGGGGAGCCGGGAAAGGTGCCAACAGCTGGTCGGAGTGCGGTTCGGCGGTGACCACGGAGCTGGAAAGGGCTCGGCTTGCGCACCCTCGGGAAGACTGTCTCATGCTCGCTGTGAAACTGGAACGGGCGTGGCGAGGCGCTTAGGGCGATCCTAGACCCCAAATTTCAAAATTTGGGGGGAAGGGCGCGCCCTTTTACGATTCCCAGGGAGGGAGTGGTGAATCCCAAAAAGTCACGGGTGCCTCCTGAGATCATAGAGCTGGAATCCTGCAGGACCCCGGAGTCTGGAAGAACATGGAAGTGAGATCCAGAGAGCCAGTGTGCTCGGGAGAGCCCAGGGTACAGCAAGTCAGTATTCTGACAGACTTGCTGAGATTTGGGCTGGGAGAGAGAGAAGCATTTCGAAGGTCCCTCAGCCAGCTGAAGCCAGCAAGATCAGAAAAACTGGTCTGGCCAGTTGGAAACCAACAAGAGGTTTTTGTTTTGTTTTGTTTTGTTTTGTTTTGTTTGTTGTTGTTTTTTCTTTTCTTTTTTTCTTTTCTTTTTTTCTCTTTTTTTTTTTGTTTGGTTTTGTTTGGTCTTGTTTGGTTTGGTTTGGTTTTTGTGGCTGTTAGTTGATTGATTTTATCTTGTGTTTTATGTGACATTTTATTTTTCAATTCTTATTATTTTTATCTCACAATCCCTTATGTTTCTCTTCCATTCATCCTAATATTATTCTTTCCACTCCAAATTTATTTCTCCAGCACTACATCTTCTGCTTTTCTTTCCTTTTTCTTTTTTTTTATCTTGCAAGTTACTGAACATTTATTTGTATTATCTTTTTTCTCACTTTTCCAACATTTTTTATTTTAATATCATTTTGGTATTCTTTTTCTTTCTATATAATCTTCTTTGCTTGGCTAGTTATACTGTCATTTGATAGGTTCCCCCTGGTATCTCAGTCACAAGGTGTTGATAAGTTACTATCCTTCATCTGTGTTCCATTAATACACTTCTCAAGGTTCTATACTCTTTATTCTTGTTATCTAGACCTCATAAATTCTGCCACAAGACTGTCACTTTACTATCACTGTTAGTAAAACCTAGTCTGTACAATTGTAAATACTTCTCAATACCCCTACCTGATCTCAGCCCACTGTGCAATTTTCTGAACTATACTATTGTGGGGGTTGTCTCTATTCTTTTACACACTACTCCTATATACCAATCTTTCACTCAACCCTACCTTAGAATCTGACCTCCCACAGCCTTACAGCTTTCTAGATCCAACCAACAATCCTCTCGTCCCCAATAAAAGTCTTACCTTCTTTCCACCCTTTCTAAAACGTGGATAGTGGGGTGGAGGATCATGATTAACACTATAAGGAGCCAAAGGATAACCCATCTCTTCTCTACGGGCTGCTAATGTAAATATCATAGTGTACTGTCTTGCTGTCTTAAACCATTTTGACTTATTCCTCCAACTGATCACAAAAAAGAGTAGAGGGAAGCTGTGAACACCAAGATACACGAAGGAGATTGCACCACTGAATCTCACAAATATTCTACCTCAGAAGTTCACACCATAATTACAGGGAATCAGAACAGATCAAATTAACAAACAAGAAGAAAAAAGAAGAAACACACGAACAATGAGAAAACAAAGAAACAACCCCCAACTGAAGGGAAACGAGGAAGCCTCAGGAAAAAATGCTAAATGAAATAGAGGCAACTCAACTATCAGACAGTGAGTTCAAAACAATGATTACCAGGAAGTTCAATGAACTCACATTGACTTTTCAGAAATTAGAGGGAAACTACATCAATTTCACTGCAAACTATATAAACATGAAAAAGGAAATAGAAACTCTCAATAAAGGTCAAGAGGAAATGAAGAATACAATTTCTGAACTGAAGAACACAGTAGAAGGAATGAAAAGCAGGATCGATGAAGCAGAAGATCGGATTAGCGAGCTGGAGGACAAAAGTAGAAAACAACATCCAGATAGAGTAAGAAAAGGAAAAGAGGCTCAGAAAGAATGAAAAGGGATTAAGAGAAATGCAAGATAATATGAGACATAATAATATTCATATAATAGGGATACCAGAAGGAGAAGAAGAAGAACAAGGGATCAAAAACCTAGTTGAACAAGTAATGAAGGAGAACTTCCCTAATTTGATGAGAGAAAAAGTCATACAAATCCAGGAAACACAGAGAGTCCCAATCAAGAGGAACCCAAAGAGGCCCACCTCAAGACACATCATAATTAAAATGGCAACATTTCAAGACAAAGAGAGAATATTAAAGGCAGCAAGGGAAAAAAGAAAGTAACATACAAGGGAGCCCCAATAAGGCTAACAGCTGACTTCTCAATGGAAGCACTTCAAGCCAGAAGAGAATGGCAAGAAATACTCCAGGTAATGAGAACCAGAGGTCTGCAACCAAGGCTGCTATATCCAGCAAGGCTCTCAATCAAGATAGAAGGCCAAATGAGAAGCTTCCCAGACAAAAGAAGTCTAAAAGAATACGCCTCCACTAAACCAGCTCTGCAAGAGACCCTAAAGGGACTGCTTTAAGGAAAGGAAGGAAGAGAGAGAGAGAGAGAGAGAGAGAGAGAGAGAGAGAGAGAGAGAGAGAGGAACACACGTACATAAAAGAAAATGAATAAGTACCTATCAATAATAACCTTAAACGTAAATGGATTAAATGCTCCAATCAAAAGACACAGAATAGCTGAATGGATAAGATAAAATGACCCACA
The DNA here is from genome assembly GCF_019186645.2 of Phyllostomus hastatus. NCBI lineage: Eukaryota > Metazoa > Chordata > Mammalia > Chiroptera > Phyllostomidae > Phyllostomus > Phyllostomus hastatus. Next base: position 13,571,975 of record NW_025334039.1, on the reverse strand, counting down.
TATCTGCTGTCTACAAGAGACCCACCTCAGGATAAAAGACCTACACAGGCTGAAAGTGAAGGGCTGGAAACAAATCTTCCAAGCAAATGGACAGGAAAGAAAAGCCGGGATAGCAATACTCATATCAGACAAAATAGACTTCCAAAAAAGGTCCATAAAGAGAGACCCAGAAGGTCACTTCATAATACTCAAGGGAAGAATCCATCAAGAAGATATAAATATTGTAAATATATATGTACCCAACATAGGAGCACCCAAATACATAAAGAAAATCTTAGAGGACTTCAAGAAGATATGGACAGCAACACAATTATAGTGGGAGATTTTAACACCCCACTATCAAAAATGGACAGATCTTCTAAACAAAATATCAACAAAGATATTGTGGCATTGAACAATACCCTTGATGAAATGGACTTTACTGATATATACAGAACCCTCCATCCAAAAGAAGCTACATATACATTCTTTTCAAATGTACACAGAATATTCTCAAAGATAGACCACATGATGGGACATAAAACAAGCCCCAAGAATTTCAAGAAAATTGAAATCATACCAAGAATTTTCTCAAACCACAAGGAACTGAAGCTAGAAACCAACCCTAAGGAAAAAACCCCAAAACACTCAAAATCATGGAGATTAAATAGCATGCTATTAAACAATGAATGGGTCAAGGGTGACATTAGGGAAGAAATCAAAAGGTTTCTGGAAACAAATGAAAACGAACTCACAACAACCCAAAACTTATGGGACACAGCCAAGGCAGTCCTGAGAGGGAAGTTCATAGCGATACAGGCCCACCTAAAAAGGTTAGAAACATTCCAAACAAACAACCTAACCCTACATCTACAAGAACTTGAGGAACAACAACAAAGGCAACCCAGAGCAAGCAGAAGGAAGGAAATAACCAAGATCAGAGCAGAATTAAATGACATAGAGACTAAAAGCACAATTCTAAGGATCAATGAATCTAAGAGCTGGTTCTTCAAAAAGATAAACAAAATCGACAAGCCCTTAAGCAGACTCATCAAGAAAAAAAAAGAGAGAAGACCCAAATAAACACAATCAGAAATGAAAGAGGAGAGATTACAACAGATACCACAGAAATACAAAGGATTGTAAGAAATTACTATGAAGAACTGTATGCCAAGAAATTTGAAAACCTAGATGAAATGGACAAATTTCTAGAAAAATATAATCTTCCAAAACTCAATGAAAAAAGAAGCAGAAAGCCTGAACAGACCAATAACAACAAAAGAAATTGAAACAGTAATCAAAAAACTCCCAACACACAAAAGCCCTGGACCAGATGGTTTCACAGGAGAATTCCACAAAGCATTTAAGGAAGAGCTAACCCCTATCCTTCACAGACTATTCCAAAAAATCCAAAAAGATGGGAGTCTCCCAAACTCTTTTTATGAGGCCAACATCATCCTAATTCCAAAACCAGATAAAGACACAACAAACAAAGAAAACTTCAGGCCAATATCACTGATGAACATTGACGCTAAAATGCTCAACAAAATACTGGCAAACGGCATCCAACAATACATTAAAAAGATCATACACCATGACCAAGTGGGATTCATTCCAGGGACGCAAGGATGGTTCAATATTCGCAAGTCAGTAAATGTAATACATCACATAAACAAAAGCAAAGACAAAAACCACATGATTATATCAATTGATGCAGAAAAAGCATTTGACAAGGTACACCACCCATTCATGATAAAAACACTTGGAAAAGTGGGAATAGAGGGAACATTCCTCAACATAATAAAGGCCATATATGAGAGACCTACAGCCAGCATCATACTCAATGGGCAAAATTAAAGTCTTTTCCACTAAGATCAGGAACAAGGCAAGGCTGTTCACTTTCACCACTTCTGTTCAATGTAGTGCTGGAAGTTTTAGCCACAGCAATCAGACAAGAAAAAGAAATAAAAGGCATCCAAATCGGAAAGGAGTAAACAAAACTGTCACTGTTTGCAGATGACATGATAGTATTCATGGAAAATCCTATAGACTCTACCAAAAAACTGCTTGACCTAATAAATGAATTTGGCAAAACAGCGGGATACAAAGTCAATATCCAGAAATCAAAGGCATTTCTGTACACCAACAATGAAACAGCAGAAGAAGAGATCAAGGAAAAAATTCCATTTGAAATAGCAAAAAGAAAAATAAAATATCTAGGAATAAACCTAACCAAAGAGGTAAAAGACCTGTATTCAGAAAACTATATAACACTCAGGAAAGAAATCAAGGAAGACACAGACAAATGGAAACATGTACCATGGTCATGGATTGGAAGAATTGATATCATCAAAATGTCCATACTACCCAAAGCAATTTACACATTCAATGCAATTCCTATTAAAGTACCAATGGTTTATTTCACAGACATAGAACAAACAGTTCAAAAATTTATATGGAATTATAAATGACCCCGAATAGCTGCTGCAATTTTGAGAAAGAAGAGTAAAGTAGGAGGGATCACAATACCCGACACTAAACTATACTACAACGCCACTGTAATCAAAACAGCCTGGTACTGGCATAAAAACAGGCACATGGACCAATGGAACAGAACAGAGAGCCCAGAAATAAGCCCAAGTCTCTATGGTCAATTAATATTTGACAAAGGAAGCAGCAACATAAAATGGAGTAAAAATAGCCTCTTCAACAAATGGTGTTGGGAGAACTGGACAGCCACGTGCAAAAAAATGAAACTTGAGCACCAACTTACACCATATACAAAAATAAATTCAAGGTGGATAAAAGACTTAAATATAAAACGTGACACCATTAAAGTCCTAGAGGAGAACATAGGTAGGAAAATCTCAGATATTTCATGAAGAAACTTTTTTATTGACTTGTCCCCTAGAACAAGGGACATAAAGCAAAGAATAAACAAATGGGACCTCATCAAAATTAAAAGCTTCTGCACAGCCAAAGAAAACAGTATCAAAATGAAAAGAGAACCAACTGTATGGGAAAACATATTTGCCAATGATACCTCAGACAAGGGTTTAATCTCCAAAAGATATAAAGAACTTACATGACTCCACTCTAAGAAGACAAGGAATCCAATTAAAAAGTGGCCAAAGGACTTGAACAGACACTTCTCCAAAGAGGACATACAGAAAATCCAAAGACACATGAAACGATGTTCAATATCGCTAGCTATCAGAGAGATGCAAATTAAAACCACAATGAGATACCACTTCACACCAGACAGAATGGCCATCATAAAATAGCATCAAAAATAGCCTCATCATCAAAGCAACAAACAACAAGTGTTGGAGAGGTTGTGGAGAAAAGGGATCCCTCGTGCACTGCTGGTGGGACTGCAGACTGGTACAACCACTATGGAAAGCAGTATGGAACTTCCTCAGAAAACTGAAAATGGATCTGCCTTTTGACCCTGCAATTCCACTGCTGGGACTCTATCCTAAGAATACTAAAACACCAATTCAAAAGAACCTTTGCACCCCGATGTTCATAGCAGCACAATTTACAATAGCTAGATGCTGGAAGCAACCTAGATGCCCATCAGTAAATGAATGGATCAAAAAACTGTGGTACATTTACACAATGGAATTCTATGCAGCAGAAAGAAAGAAGGAGCTCCTACCCTTTGCAACAGCATGGATGGAGCTGGAAAGCATTATGCTAAGCGAAACAAGCCAGGCAGTGAAAGACAAATACCATATGATCTCACCTTTAACGGGAATCTAAATAACAAAACAAAGAAACAGACAAAATGTAACCAAAGACACTGAAACAGAGGACAGGCTGACAGTGACCACAGGGGAGAGTAGAGGGAATTTAAGGGGACAGTGGGAAGGGTTTACAGGAACAAACTTAAAGGACACATGGTCATAAACTAAGGGGAGGGTGGTAATGGGAGGGAAGTGGGGAGGGGTGGGAGGGGGGGAATGGATTGGGAGTAAAAAGGAGAAAACTGTATTTGAACAATGATTAAAAATAAATAAATAAATAAATAAATAAATAAATAAAAAGAAATTCTCACCCTTTTACCATACCTGCCCCTGATGAAAACATATACTTATTTGTGTAATTTGGATATATTAGTAACCACAGGGTATCAAAATATAACCTAATAACAATGTTTTATAATTTTAACTATATTTCTCAATCTGCTACACCTTAAAATAACCCAAAAAATCTTTTGATAGTAAGTGATTGTTGTGATTGAAAAAAACAAGGTCTTAGCATCAAAAAATATGTGTGTGCTTGTAATATCATGAAGTCCAGTTATTCCCAATTTCCTTAAAGATAACTACTAACAACAGAAATGACTTGAGAAGGTAAGTGGTATAATTAAGAAATATGGGTCCACTCAAAAATTGTCTTTGTTGGAAGGATTGACAATAAAGGACTCAAAGATATCTCCCTAGGAAATAAGATATTGAACTTCATTTTTACTTGTCTCTGAGGGACTCTTCTCTGGGCTACACAATTTGTGGAGCTTGGTGCAAAATAAAACGGATGGGCAGGAGGGCTAGGATGGGAGTAAAGGGCAGAAAACTGTACTTGAACAACAATTAAAATAAAATTTTAAAAAAGAGTCTTTTCTTCAAAAACTATCAATAAGTTCAAGATGTGACAGGAGAGCAATAAAGCAAGTGTGAGGTCGGCTGCCCCTTAGTGTGGTGGCCTGTTGAAAAGGCATGGGTCTCATTCTCATGAAGGTGTCCCTGAGCATGTTCATCTCATCCATTTCACATAAATCAACCTCAGAAAGAATTTTGGGCACAGAAAACCCTTCATATTTGTACTTGCATTCTAGATCACCTGCCTCTGTCTTCTAATAGCAGTATCTTTCCCTGACAGAAAGCATGTAGGTAGAATGGACCTATCCCCCTAGAAATGAGGAAAAGATCACCCTGGATCTAACAGTGATTTTTGTGTGTGTGACCTTGAGAAAATCACATGTTATCTACTTTGTTACTTTACTTACGGAGTAGTGTTTGACTATCTAATTCTTATAATCCCTTCAAGTACCAAATTCCAGAGTCTATAATTAAAGGCACTCTGGATGATTGGTAGATACACCAGCCTCAAAATTTTATAATATTATCACCATAAAACACAAAAATGGTCACTATATCACAACATATTTCAGTAAGATGTTATCTCTCAGTTGTCACCAACCCTAAAGTTTTACAATTTTCAGAAGAAGGAATTAAGATAACAAATTACCAGGTATAAAGACAGTCATGGGGATGTAAAGTACATAGGGAATATAGTCAATAATATTATAATAAGTATGTATGGTGTCAGCTGGGTACTAGTGGTCTAAGGTTGCAATTTCCCAATGCTCTATTCCCTTCATTATCTTCTTCATGCCAGACTTGACCTCATGCCCATTCCCAAGACAGATTGGCCTGCATTGCTGGGACATGTCTATGTTCAAAACCAACTTTTTCTTTCCACTCATGGGCACACAGTAGCAGCTTGGCCACAGAATCATATGGTTAGGAAGAACCGTTCTAAAAATAGACACTAAAAGAGAAATCTGCACTTGAGAAAATTAGATAAGCCATCAGAACAGATTTGCAGACTTGAAATATTTGCTTTCTAAAGAGAAGATTCAGTGTTCCCTGGAGAATTAGAGAGATATGCTGATATCTGCAGAAAGCTATGATTCTGAGATGGGACACAGAATTTCATGTGCAGATGCTATGCCCACAGATTCTACAAATCACCCCAGATGATGGCTTATGGTCTACAGAATATGCAAGAGAGGGAGAGGGACATCCACCCATCTCCAGCTGTTTCTCCTCCTGTCTCGTGGTCATCATCAATGTCCTCACATGCAGCCTCATAGAGATATTTCCATGGAGGAAAATATTCTATGAATCAGAAACTCAATATCCATAGATACTTTTATATAGAACCACCTTTGAAGTCTCTGGAGGATGCTCTCAACTTATCAGACACTTATCCCTTCAAGAATATACCCAGAACTTCTGACCCAGTCCTGCCCCACACTAGGTGCTGAAGTTCCTGCTCTCCCACATGATACTGTCTTTTCTTGGTTCTCCTGATCCAAAGTCACTGAGGTTTAGAGTCCACAGAAGTAGAGGTATCATTTTCCAAAAATGTAATAAAGGCAAGATACAGATTCTGCATTCCTTATCACAATAGGCCACTTCTCATTCATTGCTCACAAGCTCTCCTCATCCTCATCTCCTTTTTAGAGAGTACTTTGACACTTTCTTTTCTTTCTGCACTGCTGAACTGACAGGCAAATGAGAAAGAGAAACAGGCAGGGTCCCAAGATAAATCTGAAGATAGCTGTCACAACTAAGATCCCAGCACCAGGAATTGAGCCTGAATGAGTCCATGAAGAAAACAAAGCCTCAGGATAGAAAAGGACGTAGGGGAATCATGTCCCTATCACCTGCTGGGTGCTCAGCATGGTGAAGTCACGACTTCAGGCAGAGTGGACAAGTTTGAGTGTCCACTGACAAATCCTGTCCCCTATCCTTTGTGGACCTCAGCCTCATCCTATAATACTCCCAAATTTACATAACAGAATTCTAAGTAGTATCAGGAAGTCTCACAACTGCCACAGACTGGAGGTTCAGAAGCATCATAACCAGCCCTCTTCCCAGGGACAGAGCTCATCCACATCAGAACAGGGAAAACGCTCAGAGGACTGCTGTTCAGGATGAGAATGTTCCCAAAGGGATCAGCACCCATATGCATGGCAACTTTTTCTCTTTCCCCAACTTTTCTGCCCCAACTCAACCTAGGAAAAGAAAAAAAAATCTGAGGAAGGACACTTTACCCTTTTCCAAAGGACCAAGGGTATCTCAGGGCACATCTAGTCCTGTCAGAAATGTGAGCACCACAAATAATCATGGACTATCAGTTCTGTCATATGGCACAGAAGGAAGGAAACACTGTACCTATTTAAAATGTAAGCAAATGTTCCCCATTGTCTGGACACCAAAGAAAAACAGAATTGTCAAACCATCACCAGGACATGGACACTGTCTGTATTCTTAGAAGGTCCTAGGTCTGCCTCCTCCAAAAGGGCCTGGAGAACTCCATCAATTCAGGCCATAGGCTCTCCTAGTGTAAGAACACTTATGGTTCATGGAAGCACTATTTTTAAAGTATATTTTATTGATTATGCTATTACAGTTTTCCTAATTTTCCCCCCTTATCTCCCCCCCACCTCAAATCTCCCAACCCTCCAGCATTTTCCCTTAGTTCATGCCTATGGGTTGTACATATAAGTTCTTTGAATTCTCTGTGTCCTATACCATTTTTGACCTCTGCCTGTCTATTTTATGCCTACCAATTATGCTTCTTATTCCCTGTACCTTTTCCCCCCTATTCCACCCATTTCTGCCCCACTGAAAACCTTCGATGTGATCTCCATTTCTATGATTCTGTTCCTGTTCTAGTTGTTTGCTTATTTTTTGTTTTACTTAGTGTTGTTTCTCTTTTTTTCTTTCCAGGTTCCTTTGTTGACAGTTGTGAGTTTGTTGTCATTTTACTATGCATAGTTTTTGATCTTCTTCAAATTTTTAGATAAATTTCTTTAACATTTCATATAATAATGACTTGGTGATGATGAACTCCTTTAACTTGACTCTTATCTGGGAAGCACTTTATCTGCCCTTCGATTCTAAAGGATAGCTTTGCTGGATAGAGTAAACTTGGATGTAGGTCCTTGACTTTCATGACTTCAAACACTTCTTTCCAGCCCCTTCTTGCCTGCAAGATTTCTTTTGAGAAATCAGCTGACAGTCTTATGGGAACTCCTTTGTAGGTAACTCTCTTTCCTTTCTTCTTGCTGCTTTTAAGATTCTCTCTTTATCTTTAATCTTTGGTAACTTAATGATGATGTGCCTTGCTGTGTTCCTCTTTGGGTCCAACTTCTTTGGGACTCTATGGGCTTTCCAGACTTCCTGGAAGTCTATTTCCTTTGCCAGATTGGAGAAGTTTTCCTTCATTATTTGTTCAAATAAGTTTTCAAATTCTTGCTCTTGTTCGCCTTCTGCCACCCCTATAATTCAGATATTGAAACCTTTCAAGTTGCCCCAGAGCTTCGCCAGGGCAGGGTAACCCTCCTTGCTGTGCTGCAACACTGTCTGTGGGGGAGGGGCCTGAGAGGGAACAATGCAACTCACCTGCTCGGCTCTAGCCCCACTTTCCAACTAACCTTCATGTGAGACTGGGAGTTTCTCCCACCATGGCAACCCTTGCTGTATAGTCCACAGTCAGCTCTGAATCTCAGTTTCCCATTCAGCCCACCCTGCCCATGCCGTCCACCACTTTACAGTGGGCTCTCTCCATCGGCCCATCTTATAGGTCTGGTTGGTCTGGTTAACCATTTCTTTAATTCCATGGTTGTCCAAGTTCCATAAATTTTGATTTTCTGGCACTTCTGGTTGTTTATTGATTTACATTGGTGGTTATCCTCCTTTTGGTTGTGCAAGGAAGCAAAAAGCTTCTACCTACACCTCCATCTTGGCCAGAACTCCATGGAAGCACTTTTTTAAAGAACATTTTTACATTCTTATGCTGTTTTCCATGGCTGCCATAAAAAATTGCCACAAACTGGGTGACACAAAACAGAAATTTATTCTCTCACAGCTCTGGAGGCTAGGAGTCCAAAATCAAGGTGTAGCAGAGCCATGGTCTCTCTGGAGGTTTTAGAGGAGAATCTTTCCTTGCCTCTTCCTACATTCTGGTGCTTGCTGGCGATCCTCAGTGTTCATTAGCTTAGAAACATGTCACTCTCATCTCTGCCTCCATCATCGCATGTCATTCTCCTTGGATATCTCATTTTCACATAGTATTCTTCTCTCTGTGTCTGTGTCTAAATGTCCCTTTTTCTATAAGAACAATAGATATTGGATTACTGACCACTCTAATCCAACAAGATCTCATCTTTATATCATTACATCTAAAAACACCTTTTTCCAAATAAGGTTACATTCTGAAGTTCTGAATGGACATAAATTTTGGAGGGGTACTAATCAACTCAGTAAATCCTACACCTTCAAAATTATCAAAACTGATTCTCCTTTACAGATTCCAATCCAAAGTTTCAGTCTGTCCACATACAAGAGCACCTCAGGCCAGCATTCTCTTTACCCCTGCAGTTTTCTCACACTGACTACAAGTGCTGATCTGTGGAAGGAGTCCCTGCCCCAACATGGCACCTCCACCAGTCAGGTGCTCTCACTCCCCAGACCAAACACAACTTCCCCAGGCAGCCAGGGCAGAGACATGCACATTGTGATAGAAAGTACAAAATACAGAAACCACACCTTCAGGTAGTCACAAATCTGTATGAGAACACCCTGGAAAGCATAATGAGATGTATAATTAAACAAATTGTGTTCCATCCTTTTTTGGATTCCCAATTGAACTAGTATGAGGTGTCTGTGATAACAATGACTCACACTTCCAGGTATCATATCACTCATTAGAGTTCTAGAAATGCAGAGTACTAAACCCTGAGCTGGACCCTCCAATGCTTCCTGTATCATGCCAAAATAAGGACCAAAAACAAACATTTTATATAGTCACTATTAGAGTGGTTTTCTATTTATCACACAACTGTTACGAGTTTAGTTTCTGACATAAAGATTTGAGAATAGAAAGATTATTGAGAAATACTCTCTTCAGGGACTAAAATAAGGCAGATTGGAGAGAGTGATAAGTTGAACTATGAAAGCAGTCTCATGATTTCAGGAATATCTGCTACTTCAAATGAAAAACCAGCAATGTGGAAAAAACTTCCAGTTAAGATGGGGGTGTAGGTAGAAATGCATTGCCTCCTCAGACAACCATAGAAAGAATTACAGCTAGATCTCAAAACAAAACACTCAGAACCATCTGGAAATCCAGCTATATGGAAGTTCAGCTACCAAGGATTTAAGAAGCCACATTCATCCAGATGGGTAGGAAGGGCAGAGTCATGAGGACAATAAGAGAGGTGGTGTGGCATGGAGAAGCAGTGGTAGCAGCAGAACATTGGGTCCCACATTCATGTATAGTGAATGAAAATTGGGAGAGATATCTGGGGAGTGAGGGATCCTAGTCCAGGCCAGACTGCAGAGACCAGGGTCCCAACACTGGGAAGATAAATCCCCATTACCTCTAGCTGTAAAACCCAGTTGAGTTTGGTGCAGTGAAAGTAAGCACTGGATTTTCACTGCTTAAAGGAAATGCACAGACTTAGAACAAATGCAAACCCACCCACTCTAAGTTTCATCACCAGAGGAGCCCCTGGAAGGGCACCAGTCACACATGGGAAATGGGTGAAGTAAGAGGGGGAAGGATGATTTTTGGGAAAAACTTCAGAAGCCAGGCAATGGCATTGTCCACTCTCTGAGTCCTCCCCTCTCACAGAGCCACAGCCATGAAGTGGGTTATTCTGCCTTGGCAATTACCTAAGGCTCTGCCCCACACATTTGCAGGTGCTTTATCTACATAGGCCATGCTACTAATACAGGGAGTAAAAGAAACTCTACCTAAAACACAGAAACAAATGCAAAGAGGTTGCAAAATTGAGGACACAAGGAAATATTGCCCAAATGAAAGAACAGAACAAAACCCCAGTAAAAGATCTAAGCAAAATGGAGATAGCCAACCTAACAGACGCAGAGTTGAAAACACTGGTGATCAGGATGCTCAGAGAATTCATTGAGTATGGCAAAAGCATAAAGGAAGAAATGGAGTTTATACTAGGTGCAATCAAGAAAAATCCACAGGGAACCAACAGTAAAAGAGAGAAGCTGGAACTTAAATCAACAATTTGGAACAGAAGTAAGAAATAAACATTCAACCAGAACAGAAAGAAGAAAACAGAATTCAAAAAAAAATGAGGGTAGGCTTAGGAACATCTGGGACATTCCTAAACATGCCAACATCCAAATCATAGGGTTGCTATGCTAGAAGGAGAAGAGGAAGAGCAAGAAATTGAAAGCTTATTTGAAAAAATAATGAAAGAAAACTTCCCTAATTTGGGGAAGGATATGGACATACAAGTCCAGGAAATACAGAGTACCAAACAAGTTGGGCTCAAACAGGACCACACCAAAAAACATCATAATTAAAATTCAAAATGTTAAAGATAAAGAGAGAATCATAAAAACAGCAAGAGAAAAGCAGATATTACTTACAAAAGAGTTCCCACAAAACTATCAGCTGATTTCTCAAAAGAAACCTTACAGACAAGAAAAAGCTGGCAGCAAGTATTCAAAGTGATGAAAAACAAGGACCTACAACCTAGATTATTCTATCCAACAAGCTATCATTTAGAATGGAAGGGCAGATAAAGTGCTTCCCAGACAAGGTAAAGCTAAAGGAGTTCATCATCACCAAACCATTATTACGTGAAATGTTAGAGGAACTTATTTAAGAAAAAGAAGATCAAAACCATGAACATTAAAAGGCTACCAATTCACAACTATCAACAACTGAGTGTAAAAAACAAAACAAACTAAGCAAACAACCAGATAGGAATGAATCATAGGTATGGAAATCATTTGGAGGGTTATCAACCAGGAGGGGGAAGGGGGAGAGTCGGGGATGTGATATAGAGATTAAGAAGCAATATTGGTAGGAACAAAATCAATAGGGAGATGTTAAGAATAAGATAGGGAATGGAGAAACCAAGGAACTTATATGAACAATTCATTGCTATGAACTAAGGAGACAATTGCTGGAGGGAAGAAGGGTACTGGGTAGAAGGTGGCAAAAGGAGAAAAATGAGACAACTGTAATAGTATAATCAAAATCATATACTTTGAAAAAGGCAAAGCTGATTTTTAAAAAGAAAAAGTAACAATGTAAAAGAAACAATAAACAAAAAAAATCAAGGACAGGTCATCAGCAAAAGATAACAAAAATTCTTCATTCCCAAACACAAAGTCCTGGAATTTTGCCATCTAGCTGATAAAGATTTTAATTGAAGAATTCAATAAATGAAATGAAAAATGAAATAGAGGGTATCTGCAACAGTGTCTGCAAATGAGCCAAAAAAGGTGACCTACAGGCCAGGAATTTTGAAAACCAAGTGAGTGAAGAACAAACATCAAAGAATTTATAAAATGATAAAAACGTATATGATGTATGAGATTCCATCAAAAGAACAAATATTGGTATAATTATGAATCCAGAAGGAGAAGAGAGAAAGCAGAAATTTTGCTTAAAAAATAATAGCTGAAAATTTCTCAAACCTGGGAAGATATTTAGACATCCAAGTTTACAAAGCTAATTGATGATCCTATTACCCCAGGGCAAAAAAAAAAAAACTTATTTAAAACATAGGATAATAAGATTGTCAAAACCAAAAACAAAGAGAATGCTGAAAGCACTAAGGAAGAAAATGGACTGTAACATAAAAAACCCTCTAAAGTCCAGGAAGAGTGGAATGACATGACAAAAGGTTGAAAGAAAAAAGTTTCCAGCCAAGATTACAGAAAAGTGACCCTCCACACATAAAGGAAAATAAAGTGTTTCTCAGGCAAACAAGCTGAGGGAGTTCATCAGCAGTAAATGAGGATGCCTTGAAAGAAATTCTGAGAGGAATTCTTCAAGTTGAAATGAAAAAAAAAAGAAACCAATCAGCAACATGAAAACATTTGACATTATATAACACACTGGTAAAGGTTAATGTACAGTTTAATTTAGAAAACTCTAGTTCTGTAATAGGATAGTTTTTAACCACTTAACTATAGTATACAGGTTAAAGAAAATTATTATTAAAAATAAGCATAGCTACTAATTTTTAACAAATACACAATTTAAAAAGAAGTAAATTGTGACATAAAAATTATAAAAAGAATATGAAAGGGTGCCACTCATAAAGGGAAAAATGGAGACAATTATACTTGAAAAACAATAAAGATGATAATAAAGAGCTCAGTTCATTAAGAAGATATAACAATCATAAATATATACACACCTAACATTAGAACAACTAAATGTATTAAGCAAATACTAACAGATCTGAAGGGGAAATAGACAGTAATACAATAATAATAGAAGAACTTAATTCTCCTTCAGCGATGGAAAGATTATCTAGACTGAATATCAACAAAAAAATATTGGACTTACACCATACATTAGGTCAGAGATTTTCAACCAATGTGTCACAAGAAGGTACAAGAATGAGTGTGCTGCAAGAGTTTTTAAAACATGGAATACCTGATTATTTAGCCATGGGCACTGACCTCTTTTCCCTTAGATTGTCAAAGTTAAAAATGACACCAGCCAACACAACAATAGCCATGTGCTGTTAATGAATCAAAATTATGCCTTTTTTATTTGTTTTTTATTTGTTGAACTGTTTCATTGTCATCATTAACATGGTAAATTTATAAATCCCAGAGGAAAAAAGAATCCTCCAAACCCTGAATTTTTAAACAACTATCATGAACCACATGGTGAACTAATAAGGAAGATCAAAACTCAGGAAACAAGAGGTAAACAAGATGACCATATAAGTTTTTTAAAGGCTTTTAAAATGGATTCATCATATTTATACTTTGCTTTAAATTATACATAAATAAATACACAGAGAGACATAAAGACTGATTCTCTCATATAACTGAATCATGTTGCTAGAGAAAGTTCATGTTAGTTGCTTACCACAAAGAGGAAAAATTTCTACAACCAAGACATGACATAGAACTTTGTGTATTTGTGTTCAAGTTTATTCACAATACTGATAAAATTTCATTACCCTTTTTGCCTTTTTATACCTATTTTGTTAGAGTCAAAAATATAATACATTTTTAGTGTACAGCAGAATGTTAATAATGAGTTTACATGTGCCATGAGATGAGAAAGGTTGAAAATTGTGACATTAGACCAAACACACCTGATAAACATTGTAGAACATTCTACCAAGAGCAGCAGAATGTTCATTCTTCTAAACTGTACACACAACATTCTCCAGAAAAGATCATATGATAGGACACAAAAAATTCTTGGCAAATTTTAAAAAATTGAAATCATACCATGAAGCTTTTTCAATCATAGTGATATAAAAGTAGAAGTCAACAAGAGTAAAGGTAGAAAATCTACAACTATGTAAAAATTAAACAACACACTCCTGAACAACAAATGGGTCAAAAAAATAAATCAAGAGGGAAATTTTGAACTCTCTAGAAACAAATGTAAATAAAAATACCACATACCAAAACCTATAGGATGCCATAAAAGCAGCTCTGACAGGAAAGTTTATAACAATAAATGTATGCATTAATGAAACAGAAAGATCTCAAACAACCTAACTTTAAATCTTAGTAACTAGGAAAAATAACAAAATATGCCCAAAGTTAGCAGAAGTAAGGAAATTTGAACAGAAATACATAACATAGAGACCAGGAAAACAATAGAATAGTCAAGAGACTATGAGCTGACTTTCCAAAAAGAAGAAACAAAATTAACAAAACTTTAGCTAGATTAACCAAGAAAAAAAAAGAAGACTTAAACAAAATCGTAAATGAAAAAGCAAACTTTATAACTGATATTACAAAAATATATGAGATCATAAGAGACCACTATGAAATATTATAAGCCAACAAATTGGAAAACATAAAAGAAATGAATTATTTTCTAGAAATACAACCTGAAAATATTGAATAAGGAAGAAATAAAAAATCTGAAGAGATTGAATTTGTAATGAAAATACTCATAGCCTTGAACAAGAGTGTGGTGATTGGTGGGGTGAGGAGGGTATAAGGGGACTAAATGGTAATCTAAAAATACAATAAAAATAAAATCAAAAAGATAAATAAAAATAAAAACAAAAAGCTAAATGAAAAAATAAGTAAAATAAAGAAATACAGGACAGGGAAAAAAAAAACCCTTTCAACACAGGACCATATAGTTTCACTGGCAAATTCTACTAAACATTTAAAGAAGAATAAATGCCAATCCTTCTCAAACTCTTCCAAAAAACTTGAAGAGGAAGGAACACTACCAAACTCATTTTATGAGCCCAGTGTTGCCCTAATACCAAAGCCAAATAAAGACACTGCATGAAAAATAAAAACAACAACTAAAGGCCAATATTTCTGGTGAATATAGATGCAAAACATCTCAACAAAACATTAGTAAACTGAATTTTAAAATACCTTTAAAATGGTTACGCATTCTAACATGGATGCAAGGATGGTTCAACATATGCATAAATAAATATGATATATCACATTAATAAAACAAAAGATAAAAATCATATGATCATCTCAACACATGCAGAAAACCATTTGACAAAACACAACAAATTTTCATGATTAAAACCCTCAACAAAATAGGTGTAGAATAACCTACTTCAACAAAATAAAGGTCATATACAAGAAACCCAGAGCTAACATTATACTCAATGGTAGAAAATGGAAAGCTTTTCCTGTATGATCAAGAACAAGACAAGTATGCTCATTCTCACCATTTCTATTCAACATAGTACTGAAAATCCTAACTAGAGCATTTAAGCAAAACATGAAATAAAAGACATCTAAATCAGAAAGAAAGCAGTAAAATTATAGTTACTTGCAGATGATATAATCTGATATACAGAAAACCCTAAAGAATCAAACAAAAAAAATATTGGAACTAATCAAAAAGTGCAGGATATAAAAGTCAACATAGAGATATTAATTGCATTTCTACATGCCAACATCTAAAAAAGAAATAAAACTATCAAATCAAAATAGCATAAAAAAGCAATCAAATAGGAATGAATTTACCAAGGAATTAAATATCTATACAATAAAAACTACAAGAATTTTGTAAAAAGAATTTCAAAACAACACAAGTGGAAAATATCTGATGTTCATGTATTAAAAGAATTAATATTATTAAAAAGTCTAGATCTGCTCCTGTACTGATATGCCAAAGATTTGGAGAAAACAGCCCAGGAGTTCCAGCCTCTATGGAGACATATGTAGAAATGCTTCACTTCCTCACACAACCAAAAGAAGGACAACAAGAAATTTAAAAACAAAAAATAACTAGAACTGCCAGATATTCAAACTTCACGGAAGTCTGACAACCAAGGAGTTAAAGAAATATTCATCCCAACTGATAGGAGGAGCAGAGACGGGCAGCCGAGGTGGAGAGGACTCATAGCTAGGGAGGTGGCTGGTGGACCAGTTGGTCTCACATTCATGGGCTGATAAGCTGGGAAGAACCATTGGGAAGCAAGACAGCTTGCAGAACCCAGGGTCTCAGCATGGGAAACTACAGGGTCAAAAGCTCTGGATGTAAAAATCTGCAGGAGTTGTGGCAGTGGGAGAAACTCTCAGGATCACAGGAGAGTCCTTGGGAGAGTCCCACAGGGTCCTAGAGTGTACACAAACCCACTCATGTGAGAATCAGCATCTGAAAGGCCACAATCCACTTCTGGGAAGTGAAGGAAGTGATTGAAAGTAGGGCTATAGCAAAGTCAGCAAGTGGCATTGTTCCCTCTCTGACCCCTTCCCCGTAGACAGTGCCACAATGGCAGCAAATAGGGTTGCCCCACCCTGGTCAATACCTAAGGATCTGCCCCTTACAACATAACAGGTGTGCCAAGACAAAGAAATATGGCCCAAATGAAAAAAAAACAGATCAAAACTCCAGAAAAAGAACTAAGTGACAAGGAAATAGCCAACATATCTGATGCAGAGTTCAAAACACTGGTAAGCAGGATGCTCACAGAAATGATTGAGCTCAGTTGCAAAGAGAAGGAGGAAATGGAGGTGAAATAAAGTGAAATAAAAGAAAATATACAGGAAAGCAAAAGTCAAGGTAAAGAAACTGGAACTCAAACCAAGGATTTAAAACAAAATGAAGAAATAAATATCCAACTGGAACAGAAAGAAGATATAAGAATAAAATAAATGAGAAGAGGCTGAGAAAGCTCTGGGACAACTTTAAACATTCCAACATCCAAATCATAGGGGTACCAGAAGGAGAACAGGAAGAGCAAGAAATTGAAAACTTTTTCAAACAAATAATGAAGGAAAACTTCTCCAATCTGGAAGAAGATGATAAAAAATATGAACAAGAAAATCACAGCAAACTGACAACTATCAACAACTGAACCTAAAAAACAAAAACAAAAACTAAGCGAACAATTAGAAGAGGAATAGAATCACAGAAATGGAGATCACATGAAGGATTATCAGTGGGGAGGGGGAGGGGAGGAATAGGGGGAAAAGGTATAGGAAGGTAAGAAGCATAATACATACACACAAAATAAACAGGGGAAGATTGAGAATAGTATAGGAAATGGAAAAGCCAAAGAACTTATATATATAACCAGTGGACATTAACTAAGTGATGGGGGAGTGCTGGAGAGTGGAGGCTGCAGGGAGGAGGGGGATGAAGGGAATAACCAAATTGGGACAACTATCCCAATAAATGGTAAAATCAACAAAATATACTGAAAAAAAAATGTCTATAGAACAGATGGTCCAAAGCCATCTGTAGAATCAACACAATCCCTATCAAAATCCCAATGGCATTTTTCCCATAAATAGAAAAAATCCCAAAATTCACATAGAACCATAAATGATGCAGAATAAACAAATCAATTATAAAAAAAGAACAAACCCAGATGCATTACACTTCCTGATTCCAAACTGTTATGTATTACAATGGTGTAGTAATTAAAACAGTAAGGTACTGACTAAAAATAGGCCCAGAGACCAATGGAACAGAATAGGCAGCCCAGAAATAAACCCTGACATATACACTCAACTAATATTTGACAAGGAAGCCAAGAACATTTAAAGAGGAAAGAATAGTCTCTTCCACAAATGTTGGCAATATTGGATAACCACAGGAAGAAAAATGAATTTGGACCCTTATTTTAAATAAACTCAAAATGAATTTAAAACTTTAACATAAGACCTCACACCATAAAACCCCTAGAAGAAAGTGTAGGGCAACCTCATTAACATTGGTCCTGGCAATAAATAATTTTTGGAGATAACACCAAAAGCACAGGCAACAAAAGCAAAATTCGACAAGTAGGATGACATTATGCTAAGTGGGCATTATGTTAAGTGAGATACATCAGACAGAGAAAGACAAATACTGTATAGTATCACTTATATGTGAAATACAAAACAAATTAAAAACAGAAAGTAGAATGGTAGTTACCAGGACCTAGATGAGTGAATTGGGGAGATATTTAAAGGTACAAACTTGCAAATAGTAGAAAAATAAATTTTGGAGGTCTAATACACAGCATAGTGATTATAGGTAACAATAATGTATTATAAACCTAAAGTTGCTAAGAAATTAGATCTTAATTTTACCACCACAAAAAAAGAAACAATAAGTACATGACATGATAGAGGTGTAAGCTAATGCAATGCTAGTAATTATTTTTGCAATACCTAAATGTATAAAATCAACACATTGTACACCTTAAATTTACATAATGTTAAATTTACATAATGTTCCTATTCATCTTAACAAAATATTATTTTTAAAATGATAACACTCATGCTTATGTTGTTGATAACAAGGGTGAGCTAAGAAATGTGTGTAAAATTTATTCCATTTTTAAGCATTGTCATGATAGACACCTTATTTGTTTATTCAAAGAGGTCTGAAAAGAATGTGAAAGTGGACTGGCTGGTTTATATGAAAATGAACAGAAGGGGATGCATAGGAACAGAGGTGTTGAAAAGAGGATCCAGGAGTACAAGGGCATGCACTTTCTAACTACTGAGACTGGATTTTCAGGTGCAAATAGCCACAATGTAAAATAGGGATTAACTTCGTAATCTATTTGTAATCTATATTACCACCTTGTCCAGGGAAACTAGAATTATTCCTAGGGGAAGTGTCTGCTCTGATTATGATAGTCATGGGGCAATAAATTCTCCATGATGTGAGAGAAGGAAAGACAGACTGTATACTTACTGCATCAAAAGCTCTGTATCTTTATGAGGCTTTTACTTAGAAACCAGAAATAAAATGAGAGGAAAGCCCATGATATGCAGCCAATAATCATGATGCCTTGATCTCTGTTTCACATTTTTTTCACTGACCTGAAAATTACTTAAATTAAATTTATAGGGGTGACATTGATTCGCAAAATCATACAGATTTCAAGTACAGAACTCAACGAGACATCATCTGCACACTGCATCATGCACCCATTGCCCTAAGAAAATCTCTTTCCATCCCCATTGCCCACCACCTTTGCCCACCTCCACCTATATCCAAAGAAACCTGAAACACCTGGGAATTTTTTATCTCTCTAATCCTAATTTTCTATGAACTTTACTTTTGGTTTTCACTGTTAGATGCTTCTTTTTTCTTTGCACCCACAACATGTGACATTGAGGATCTAGACCAAATTAAACAAAAATCATTTTTACTTGGTCCATGGGGTGGTAGAACTGTCCCAGAAACAGTGTGTCTTAACTGATCTCACCAGCTGTGCTGAAACATCCACTGTGCCAGACCTGTGGAGTGAAGAAAAGAAAGCCACACATATTTTTTAAGTATGATTTACTGTATCAGATTTGTGGGAGGGGGTGGGGTCAGAGTACCACCTGACATGAAAAAGCCTTGTATCTCATATAAGGAGATATGTAAGATTCAGCATCTCATTGGTATTTGAATTTCAGAAAGTTTCCTTTTATGTAGTCTCTAATGGCAGAGAAGATGTTAACTAGGGTTTCTATTGGCTGCTGGAAGATGGCGATGTCAAGCAATGGGACTATATAACCTCCTTCCTGCTTAAAGGACCCCTCATTAAGGATCAGGAGGGTTCCTTGTATGGTTTGAGAAAGTTAAGGCTATTACCTGTAGACATGAGGGTCAAAACACCCATGAATGGACACAGCTTTCTCCAAGGATTTGCTTTTTTCCTCTTCGGTGTCGTAGTGAGCGCTCAAGGTAAGCATAGCCTCACTTCCTAAAATCAGCAGTGATACTGGATTAGTTCTAACAGTCTGGGGGAGATGATCACTGGGATTATAAAGACAACACCTCCTTATTGATCATTTGGTTTTCACCAAATGTAATCTTTAGTGACAGTTGATATTGATTTTTCTCCTGTAGGGAAAGTTTTTCACGTTTAAATGGGAGATGTCTCAGAGATGTAAACTTTGTTCTCAGATTGACCTAAATCTGTGTTTCATACCTCTCCAGCACCTAAAGCTCAAATCACCTTCTGCAGTGGATTATGGCTGAGGGTCTATCCCAGGCTGGGTCTCTGATCTGTCCTTCCTCTATTCTATATTATGTCTCTCCCAACCAGTATTTTGGTATTTCTTCTCTTTCAGCCAATAGATTTTGTGTGTGAATATATGTACATGTTTGTTGGAGAGAGGGGGGGGCGGAGAGAGAGAGAAAGGGAGGGAGAGAGAGAGGGGGAGAGAAAGTGTGGAGGGAAGTTTGAAGAGCATGTGGAGGTTAAATATAAAAGCAAGAATATGTCTGCCCAGGGAAATCAACATTTTAGACAGGAGTTCATAGAACTCTCATTCTCTAAACCAGACTGTTGGACTTGGTGGTGGAAGTGGTAGTGGTGGCGATGATACATGTACATGTGTATATGATTAGGGCAGAGATGGAAACCTTCCTGCCTATAAAGAAAGCCCTTCCAATATGAACTATAATTACATCCCCTAGTAACCCTGCACCTGCATCTAAGCCTGACTTTGAGATTCTTTATCTTCCCCACAAATCCACAGCTCTGATGTTTTTCTGCTTTACTGTAGTTTTTCTCCAGCATTGGGTTCTTCGAAGAATTTTGTCTTGTCTGTGATGTTTTTCCTTCTTAACTTCTGGATCAATGGTCCTCAAACCCCCATGTTCAGCAGAGAAAAGTGATGCCAAATGTAGTTGTTCATGGGTGAATTAATATTAGCATTGAAGGCAGAAGGAATGGAGCCTCAGAGACTCCAGGATGTACCTCTCTTGGTCAATTTTGCCCTGCCCCACTGGGGTACATGAGCTTGTTCTGTGACATCCTAAAAGATCTGCTAACTGAGAAGAATCCTGTGCTTATCAACATCCTATGGTGAATTTTCTCTCTTGTAGTTCCCACAGATCCTACATGAAAACTGGCCCTCATTGGGCCCCTGACTCAAGATATCAGAGTGCAAACTCCTAAAAGAATAATCTAGCCACATACCAGGAGAGCCGGATCTTGTAGTTGTGGGTGTTGGTCTCTGGCTGCCTTTGCAATGCTCCTCACCTCTATCCCTCCCCTTAACCATGTTTCCTCTTTATTTCAAGCCCCTCCAGTCAGAAGTCTTTGTCTCTCCTCTTTGGGAAATTCTACTCCTCCCGACAGGAGCAGAAGTACTATTTCTCACTCCCTTGTTATATTTCTTGAAACTTCCAGTTCTTTGGGTTTTGGCTATATGCTAATAATGGTTAATTTTGATATTTTTATCTAAATTAAGGGCCCACCCCATTATAGTCATGAAAATTCTATCTTTAATTTAATTAGTGTGTCTTGCTTGAAGTCTACTTTTTTGTGATATTGATATAGCTATTTCACTTGACTAATGGTTAGCGATTACATAGTATATAAATATATATTCTCCATTATTTTACTTTCAACATTTTTCTTTTGCCCTCATATAAAAGATATCTTGCATATAGCATTCACCTGAATTTTGTTGTTTTAACTAGATTGGTTTTTGCTTGAGGTATCTAATCCATTTACATTAAATGCAATTAATGATATTATTTGGTTAGTGTGTGCCATTTGTTTTTAATTGACTCAACTGCTTTATATTCCTTTTTCTTTCCTTTTCCTTTTTTTTGCCTTCTTTATATTAACCACATTCGTTATTATTCCAGATTTTTCTCTTTTTCTTTGATTTTCAGCAACATTACTAGGCATGGGGCTTTTCATATCTTTCTTAGGGTTCTTTGAGCTTCTGGAATGTGTGTGTTATACTTTTCATCCACTTTTAAAATTCTCAACCCTTATCTCTCCAAGTATTACTGCTGTGGCACTCTTTGTCTCTGTCTCTCTGTCTGTGTCTCTCTATTCCTCATCTTCATCCTCCTTCTCTTCTCTCCTCTAAGTCACTAATTCTCTCTCAAGTTCTAGCTAAAATTCTTTTAACCTATCCATTTCATTCTTAATTCTAGACATTTTATTTCCAGTTGGTATTGTTACTTTGACTTATATATTTACAATTCTTTGTTTTATTTTTTCATCTTTTTTCCACTTTTTCCTTCTTCCCTCTTTTATCTTAAACACATAAATCATAAATTCCTTATCTGCTAACTTCAACATCTTTATCATGTGTGTTTCTGTCTCCTCTTTTTTCCACTATTAATTTGTCATATGATCTCCCTTCTTTACAGTCATGCAAGTACTGATTGAATGCTAAAAATTGTATATGAAAAAGATAAGTTATCCAGACATATTGTCTAACACCTGAAAGGATTCATCTTGTCTTCTACTAAGCAGGTGGAAGAGGGGTGCTGATCACCCAAATATCTAAGTACAACCTAGAACTGAGCTGAAACGAGTCTGGGTTACAGTTTCAGCAACATTCAGTCCACCTCTGATTTTTCCATATTTCTATGGCATGGGCTCCCAGGGATTTTAGTTGAGAGTTTGGATGTTTTGGTAGCTTAGCACTCAAGAGAATGAGGAAATATAAACTCTGCTTTCCAAAATTTTTGACGTAGTTCTTTGGCCTTCTGCCCTTCACAGCTTTTATACTGGGCAAATATTTGAGGAGAAACCCTGTTGCGTGCCCTGGCTGGCGTAGTTCAGTGGACTGAGCACGGGTTGCGAACCAAAGTGTCACAGGTTCGATTCCCAGTCAGGCCACATACCTGGGTTGCAGGCCACGGCCCCCAGCAACTGCACATTGATGTTTCTCTCTCTCTCTCTTTCTCCCTCCCTTCCCTCTCTAAAAATAAATAAATAAAATCTTAAAAAAAAGAAAACCTGTTGTGTGAGAGAGGCCTGCAAGTCTCCAATATTGTCACTCCAGCACCAGTTAACTCCCAAAGGTATGCTGGCTTCTTTGTCCCACAGGTGTCCTCTGTCTTACCTAAGTGCAGATTCTGTATTTTTAACCCATTCATTGAATTGAAGAATTCCCATAGGAAAAAAAATGTGGTAGACCCTTGGCTAACACTGAAATATTCTCCACTCTGGAATATCAGCATATATAGTCCATGTCACATCTACAAATATCTAATACGTTTTTTACATTTTTCAGTTTTTTTAGTTGTACCCAGTAGAACCCTTCTTTTTTCCCTTTATTTTATTTTTTTATTGTTGTTCTATTACATATGTCCCCATTTCCCCCCACCACACAAACCCTCACCTTCCATACTCAATCCCATCCCCCATTGTCTTTCTCCATGCATCTTTCATGCAGGTTCCTTGATGACCCTCCCTTTCTTTCCCCCATTACCCCTCATCTCCCCTCTGGTCTCTGTCAGTTTGTTATTTCAATGTCTGGGGTTATATTTTGCTTGCTTGTTTGTTTTGTTGGTTAGGTTTCATTTATAGTCAGGACCATTCTTATTTAAAATATATTTTATTGATTATGCTATTACAGCAGTCCCATTTTTTCTTTCCTTTATTCTCCTCTGCCCTGTACCTCCTTCCCACCATCATTCCCTCACCTTAGTTCATGTCCATGGGTCATACATATAAGTTCTTTGGCTTCTCCATTTCCCATACTATTTTTAACCTTCCCTTGTCTATTTGGTACCTACTATTTATGCTTCTTATTCTCTGTACATTTCCCCCCATTCTCCCCTCTCCACTTCTTCAGTGATAACCTTTCATGTGATCTCCATTTCTATGATTCTGATTCTGTTCTAGTTGTTCACTTAGTTTGTTTTTGTCTTTGTTTCTTTTAGGTTTGGTTGTTGATAGCTGTGAGTTTCTTGTCATTTTACTGTTTGTGTTTTTGATCTTCTTCTTCTTCATAGATAAGTCCCTTTAATGTTTCATGTAATAAGCACTTGGTGATGATGAACTCCTTTAACTTGACTTTATCTGGGAAGCCCTTTTTCTGCCCTTCCATTCTAAAGGATAGCTTTGCTGGGTAGAGTCATCTTGGATGTAGGCCCTTGCCTTTCATGACTTTGAATACTTCTTTCCAGCCCCTTCTTGCCTGCAAGGTTTCTTTTGAGAAATCAGCTGATAGTCTTATGGGCACTCCTTTGTAGGTAACTGTCTTCCTTCCTCTTGCTGCTTTTAAGATTCTCTCCTTCTCTTTAATCTTGGGGAATGTAATTATGATGTGTCTTGGTATGCACTTCCTTGGGTCCAACTTCCTTGGCTCTGAGCTTCCTGGACTTCCTGAAAGTCTATTTCCTTTGTCAGATTAAGGAAGTTCTCCTTCATCATGTTTTTGAATAAGTTTTCAATTTCCCGCTCTTTCTGTTCTCCTTCTGGCACCCCTATGATTCTGATGCTGGAACATTGAAAGTTGTCCTGGAGGTTCCTAAGTTTCTCCTCATTTTTTTGAATTCTTATTTCTTCATTCTGTTCTGGTTGAATGTTTCTTTCTTCCTTCTGCTCCAAGTCATTGATTTGAGTCCCGGTTTCCTTCCCAACACTGCTCGTTCCCTGTACATTTTCTCTTATTTCACTTTTCATAGCCATTACATTTTTCTGTATTTTGTGACCATACTCAACCATTTCTGTGAGGATTCCAATTACCAGTGTTTTGAACTCTGCATCTAATATGTTGTCTAACTCTTCATCCTTTAGTTGTATTTTTTCTGGAGCTTTTATCTGTTCTTTCATTTGGACCATAATTTTTTGTCTCCATGTATCTGTTACATAGTAACAGGTGGAGCTTTAGCTATTCTCCAGGGTGGGGCAACCCATGTTGTTGTGTTATGGGCCTGTATGTGGATGAGGGGTCCAAGAGGGAACAATGCCACTTGTTCAGCTTTTGGTTGGCTTTCAGTCACTTCTTTTGCTACCCATAAGCAAATTGGACACTTTTGATGCTGATTCCCAGGTAGGTGGGTTTATATACATCCTAGGACCCCGTAAGTCTCTCCAACAAGCTCTCCAGTGAATCTAGCAGTTTCTCCTGATGCTGTAGCACCCACCGGTTTTTTTCAGTCAGTGGTTTTGAGGCTTTATTTCCCCACATTGGAACCCTAGGTTATGCGGTCTGTCTCACTCCCCAGTTGTTCCTCCTGGTTTATCCACATGCAAATGTGGGGCCACCCAGTCCACCAGCCACTACCTTACCCGGTCCACCAGCTGCCACCTTGCCACAGGTCCTCTATACCCTAGCTGCCCATCTCCCCCACTCTTACTAGTCTGGATGAATATTTCTTCTTTAACTCCTTGGTTGTCAGACTTCCATACAGTTTGATTTTCTGGCAGTTCTAGTTATATCTTGTTTTTAAATTTGTTATGCTTTTTCTGGTTGTAGGAGGAGGCAAAACGTATCTATCTACACCTCCATCTTGGCCAGAAGTTGGTAGGACCATTCTTAATGGAAAAAAAATGTTCTAGGTTTTAGTGTCTACTCATCACTTACTTAAAGTAAATTGATAGACATTATTTAACTTCTCTTCACATCCCTTTTTCACATTTAAAAATTAGAGAATATAATAGAGTGGATCTGTCAAAATTGTCTGTTCAAGTACATTCAGAATAGGAATATAACCTGTTTCTGTTCTGTAGTCAAGTTAGAAATACATGATATGTTCCCCCAGACAGAGAACAAATAACTCCTGCTATTATTTTGAATAATAGCAACTCCTGACATGAAGATTAGATTTGTTTGAAGGAAAAGGCAACATTCTTTGATTGCCAGTGAAATGTCTGACCAATGTCAATATCATCTTATTATCTCTCAAGTAAGGTTGTCCAATCTAGCTAAAGAGAAGTACATACTTTTGAAACTAAGTATCCATATCTGGAGTCTGAAGCCTAGGAATCTTAAGTGAAGTATTCTAGGATAAACCATGGCCTGTGTACTGATCCATTTTTCAGCTCTGAATACTATATGCCAAGAAGGAAAACTCTGAATGGAATAGAATTAACGGCTGCTACCTGAGACATCTGATGAGCTTACCCCAGTTCCTCACTCCATTCTCTTTAATCTAATTCTTCTATTTTTCAGATTAATAGCACCCAAGTGTGCATGGTTTATAAAAGATGTATCTAGCTGATAGCCCATTAGAGTGAATTTGAACACATTTACCTCAGTGTAGAGATATTCTCATATTTCCTACATATCTTTCACAAGTGCTGTGCAGAATTCTACAAATCAGAAGGTTAACTCTCTTGGGATCCATGTAACACTTTTCTGAGACTACTCACCAGATTATTTTCTGCTTAATTTTTCTTGTTCTTTATGTGTGTGTTTATTTCTATTTTTCAACCCTATTACTCTCTGATCACTGCCGTAGGAAACCAGAGCCAGGTGTGACATACTGCAGCCCAGCTGCCCAGGTGAGGTTCTCCCACAGGACCAGAAAATCCTTCTTTTCCTGTGTAAATGTCCCTTTGGCCTCTCTCTCCTCAGACACAAGACAACTCCGTCTGGTGAATGGAGGCAGTAGCTGTGCTGGCAGAGTGGAGATCCTAGACCAAGGTTCCTGGAGCACCATCTGTTCTTACTTGTGGAACCTGGATAGTGCCCAGGTGGTGTGCAGACAGCTGGGCTGTGGTGAAGCCCTCGATGCCACAACCTCTTCTTACTTTGGGCCAGGATCAGGCAAGATCTGGAACATGGTTGTGGTCAGGTGCAATGGAGATGAGTCCCACCTGTGGAACTGCACTACCTTTAATGGGGCAGAGCATTTCTGCCAGCACAAGGACGACATAGGTGTCATCTGCTCAGGTCTGTACTGCACATTCTCCATTGGCTGGGGAGGAGATGGGGGCATTCAAGCATGGGATTCTGAGTCCTGGAGGGAGTGGGGGTGTTGCAGAAGGGGCAGAGGAAAAGGAAGCTTGTTTCCACAGTGCCTGTGCAGACAGCTTGGCTGTGGAGAACCCTTCAAGGCCACTTATCAGGGCAGGATTAGGATGGAACTGACTGGACAGTGTAAAGTGCACAGAAAAGGAGTCCCATGTATGCAAATGCCCTTGTCAGGGCTGGGGGCCATTTTACTGTAGTCATGGGGAGAATGCAGGAGCCACTTCCTCAGGTATGGTCAGTGCATTGTCCACCAGGTGAAAGAATGGCAAGTCCCAGAGAAACTGGTGTCTGATCACTGGGGCAATAGAGGATGATGGGCTACAGAATCTGAGACATCTACCTATAATCCCAAAGAGCACAAAACATCTCAGAACAATGGGCTTCATTTACTTTCCTCTTATTGTCTCAATTGCCAATCTTTCCTTCTTGAGTAACAAAATAGTTTATTCTAGTATTATCTCAATTGAAATTAATCTTCATGGTTTTTTTAAATGTTACCTTCATAAGAACAATTTTGGGAGGAATTTGAGCCAAGATGGAGGCATAGGTAGTGACACTGTGCTTCCTTGCACAATGAAAAGGAGGACAATAAATTTAAAAACAAAAAATAACTAGAACTGCCAGAAAATCTAACTCTATGGAAGTCTGACAACCAAGGAGTTAAAGAAGAAACATAAATCCAGGCCAGTAGGAAGGGTGGAGAGGACTCAAGGCAAGGCAGCAGCTGAAGGACCAGGTGAGGCTGCAGCTGGCAGACTGGGCAGGCCCACATTTCTGTGCAGATAAACCAGGAGTAACAACTGGTGAGTGAGACAGACTGCACAACCCATCATTCAAGAATGGGGTAATAAGTCTCAAAACCTCTGGCTGAAAAAAATCTGTGTGTGTTGCAGTGGCAGGAGAAACTCCCAGCCTCACAGGAAAGTTCATAGCAAAGACCCACGAGAACATAGAACATATACAAACCCACCCACCCAGGAATCAGCACCAAAAAGGCCCAATTTGTTTGTGGGTAATGGAGAAAGTGACTGAAAGCCAAGAACTGGGCAAACAGGCATTGTTCCCTCTGGGGCCAATCCCCCACATAACAGGCCACAACAAAGCAACAGTTTTCCTTGCCTTGGAGAATACCTAAGGCTTCTCCTGTTACTATACAACAGGTGCACCAACACAGACACACACAAAAAATATGGCCCAAACGAGAGGGCATATCAAAGCTCCAGAAAAAAATACAACTAAGCAATGAAGAGATTGTCAACCTCTCAGATGCATAGTTCAAAACACTGGTAATCAGAATGCTCACAGAAATGGTTGAGTATGGTAGCAAAATAGAAGAAAAATGAAAGCTACACAGAGTAAAATAAGAGCAAATGCACAGGGAACCAACACTGAAGGGAAGGAAGCCAGTACTCAAATCAATGACTTGGAGCAGAAGGAAGAAAGAAACATTCAACCAGAACAGAATGAAGAAATAAGAATTCAAAAAAATGAGGAGAAACTTAGGAACCTCCAGGACAACTTTCAATGTTCCAGCATCAGAATCATAGGGGGTGCCAGAAGGAGAACAGAAAGAGCGGGAAATTGAAAACTTATTCAAAAACATGATGAAGGAGAACTTCCTTAATCTGACAAAGGAAATAGACTTTCAGGAAGTCCAGGAAGCTCAGAGCCAAGGAAGTTGGACCCAAGGAAGTGCATACCAAGACACATCATAATTACATTCCCCAAGATTAAAGAGAAGGAGAGAATCTTAAAAGCAGCAAGAGGAAGGAAGACAGTTACCTACAAAGGAGTGCCCATAAGACTATCAGCTGATTTCTCAAAAGAAACCTTGCAGGCAAGAAGGGGCTGGAAAGAAGTATTCAAAGTCATGAAAGGCAAGGGCCTACATCCAAGATGACTCTACCCAGCAAAGCTATCCTTTAGAATGGAAGGGCAGAAAAAGGGCTTCCCAGATAAAGTCAAGTTAAAGGAGTTCATCATCACCAAGTGCTTATTACATGAAACATTAAAGGGACTTATCTATGAAGAAGAAGAAGATCAAAAACACAAACAGTAAAATGACAAGAAACTCACAGCTATCAACAACCAAACCTAAAAGAAACAAAGACAAAAACAAACTAAGTGAACAACTAGAACAGAATCAGAATCATAGAAATGGAGATCACATGAAAGGTTATCACTGAAGAAGTGGAGAGGGGAGAATGGGGGGAAATGTACAGAGAATAAGAAGCATAAATAGTAGGTACCAAATAGACAAGGGAAGGTTAAAAATAGTATGGGAAATGGAGAAGCCAAAGAACTTATATGTATGACCCATGGACATGAACTAAGTGAGGGGAATGCAGGTGGGAGTGGGGGTGCAGAGAAAAATGGGCTGCTGTAATAGCATAATCAATAAAGATATTTTTTAAAAGAACAATTTTGTAAGAGATTTTGTAAATCACTACACACATTCCCTTTGTATAGTGAGCTATCCTATTAGAGGGAAAGTCAAGAATAAGGATATACTTTGGTTGAATTATTTCTGTGTACATAATGTGAGACACTGTTTTGCACTAGATTACTAGTGGTCCAGAGGATATCATTTAACAAATCAGAAAGGAATTTATGGATTGTGCGAAATTGCAATTCTCCTCTGTAGTGTTTGTAGTCTTTGACCAGTAGAACCAAAGATATTTGGATGATACCCTTTGCGTCATAGGTTCTCCTTTCATTGTTACATGAAAGGATTCTTCATTTTTTCTTTCAAAACATCTGTATAAACTTAAACTTGGGAGGGACACTTGCAGTGGCAAGTCAAAGTATTAATTTGTGTCTTTTATGTAAGAATTATATAGTTTTTACCTGACAGCTCAGTCGTTTGGGAGTTTATTTGATAAGAATGGCAATAAGGGCACAAACAATTTTTGAAGGAGGTGGAAGAGGTTTACAGTAGCTGTGGGTGGTGAGGATGACAATGGTATCTTCCAAAGGACACATATGGGTTTCTCTGAACAGCACAAAGAGTCCAGGGGTGGTGTAGAGAAGGCTCTGTGTAACTTTATGTAAATTCTGTGTGGCTGGTTGTAGGGATTGAGAAGAATGAGGTGTAAGGTTGACTCAAGGGTGAGATAAGGAAAAGGTCAGGGTGATGGAAATGGGATCCCAGAGGTGAAATTTTAAGTGACTGGCCTAAGGACACAGGATATCTATATAGCAGGACACCAGACAATAAATCTGACCATAATTTTCATTCAGTTTTTGGGCAGGTTGATTAATACAAATATCCCTCTGAAGAGGCAGTTTCATTTTCTTTGTACTATCCCGGACTCTCATACACTTAGCAAAGGTCTTAATCCTGTTTACTCCTGTTTATCCTCCACTAGAATAAAAGCCCTGCAAACATAACATTCTCCTCCTATGAATACATTCTTTTGTTGTGATTTGCCTATCAAAGTTCCTGAAATGTGGCAAACCCTACAAAGATGTTTGTATTTTGAATAAAACAACATGAAATGGACTATCTTTTCAATATTGTTTTCAAATACCTTTTTCCTATCTAAACATCAGACCTGTGCAGGGAGTTTAGAGATGCCTCATTTGAAGCCTCTCTTCTCTCTCGCTTTTCATCATTTCCCAATCAGAGACTCCATTTTTTGCCTATTTCTGGGCCTCCAGTGTCCCAGAAATAGGCAACTCTCCTATTCTCCTTGCTCTTTGCTGCATCCTGATGGAAAATTTATGCCAACCACCTCTGGCTTTGTAGGGGAATACACAACCCAAGTTTGGTCTGAAGTAAGACACTTGGATCTTTGTGGGTCTCTGAGTGGCCAAATACCACAACCAATGGAGACACTTCCCACATCTCAGACAACAAGGTGCTCTGTTTCAGTCAGAATAGTAGGATCCTGGATTGAAGGATAAGGAGCTGGAAGGGTATAGGCATAGGTGAGACTGACCATCAAAAGACTTCAGAGTTGTTGGTGTGGATGCAGATGAGTCATAGCTACAGGCAGGACAGAGCAGACAGGATTGGTCAGAGGTGAAGTAATAAAAATGGGACCTAGGTGAAAGGCAAGATACTCAAACTTGCCATCCTTGCTCTCTTGCTTCTCTAGATAAAAAGAAAAACTAAAGCTATAACAATGAGAGGGAATGTTTCCTCTGGCCAAAGGAACCCTAAGCACAAGCTGAGGTATAGAAAATTGGGGATCTCCCAGACTCAGGCACAGGTGCAGAAAGAGTAGTTTCCTAAAGACGTGGCCACCTGAGATCCCTCCTGTAACTCAGGCTGACGTCTCTCCAGCAAATGAGCTAAATTTGGAAAATGGAGAGAAGAGTAGAGGTGAATCACCCAGGAAAATGTTCAATGATATATATGCTTAGCAGTGGGCCTGAAGGGAGATGAGATGTTGTACTAACCTGGGACGTGGAGCTGGCATTGAGAGCATAAGACAGGCACAGAAGAAGTGAAGTCTGGAGCCAACAGTATTCCCTAATTCTGCACCTTTGGGCAAGTCCCTCTTATGATAAAGCCTCCCCAGATTCTGTCTTCTCTGGCTAAAATAAGAACATAGTGCTTGAGGATCCCCAGTATTATTTGCAGCATTTAAAGCTTGTTGATCTTCAATCTTAGCCCTGAAGGAGTTCATATTTTGCTTGATATGGGACTGAGTGCCTCCCTCCTTTTTAATCAAAGTAAAGGTGTGTCCATATATCTTCATGTTTATGACTCAACATGTGAGCATAGTTCACTACAGTGCAAGACACAGATTTCAAATATTAGGGTTTTTTCTTACTTTCAACTTTTGTTATGTTGGTACTTTGGGGTTTCTGTAGTATTAGGTTTACCATATTAATTCTAAACTCAGTATCTCTTCATAAAAATTACTTGTCCCTTGTCATTTCTTCTGCTTAGGCAGGTTTTTGGATATATGTTCTGATATTTTTCAGGTCAGGTCAGGAAGACCAGTTTCCATTGAAAGGGTAAAGAGCTGGACAGGAGCTCTCAATGTAAGTCTAGCACCTACCCTGAAAATTTCACTTACTCTTTCTTCTCAGATAAGCAGTCAGAAGTTCAGTGAGAATCTCAGTGTCAGTCAGAGTCTTCCCTCATTCTCAGAAACTTAACTTACCATTCCATAAATATAGAAATAGCACATTAACAATTGGGGATTATCTGTGATGAGGCCCAACACTATTTTACTTCAGATAATGGCATCTATTGAAGTAATGAATTATTAAAACTTCACTTTTCACTAGCAATACTGGTCTTGCACAGATATTAAAATCTCCTTCCCAATCACAGACTAATGGGAGGATTTGTCACATCACAGAAGTGAACAACTTTAGTCAGTATGAAAATGTGGGTTCATGATAGGTGATATGCTGAAGAAATAAATGTATGTGAGTAGGGGAGTGCCCAAGTGAGTCTTTTTCACAATCAACTGTTTTTCAAAGGATATATATACATATCCTTTGATATATATAATATATATTATATATAAATGATATATAAATATTATATATATTTATGTTTTCTCTAAGTGCCTTATGGTTAGGTGGTAGATAGGAGGAGCACAGGAGGATAAAATGTATTAAAAACTTGGTCCACAAGTATTTTTCCCAAATATTTATATCTTTAAATTATTCTAAAGTTTTTGCAATTTGGAAGTCTCCAAATTATAGCTTGTTTGCTCTTTGCTTCCATCCTCTCCCTCTCCTTTTTCAGTGCATGCTGGCTTCTTACCTCAAGGATCCAAGTAGGAAGAGGGATATACAGTTAGCACATAGATAGGATTAACATACCTCAATTACTCTTGCTCTTTAGCATTTGCTAAGATTCCCATGTCTAGGAAGAAAAACCCAGTATGAAGTGATCAACAGACTTAGCTGTCTTACCTATTCCCCCTGAGAACTCACTCTCTCCCAGGTTCATTGGCAATCCTAGGGTTCAAGAAAGATGAGTAGGACCAGTTACTCCTTTTTACTCTATGACTCTTGGAGCTTTCTTAACATCCAAACTCATCTTTGGACAACTTCTTTCACACCAGGTCACCTAAGGAACTCAGAATTTTTGCCACCGAAACTTATGGAAGATATAAAGTGTGAAACCATAAAATTAAACTGGCTATATCTATAGCCAGTTTATACCCTTGAACTATAGTCTGTCTATGATTTGGCATGCACTTATGCCAACCCTCATCATTTACTCTATCCTCAGTCACTTCAAGATTGGCTTTTGGCTATGACTGGTGTGGCTCAATGGATTGGGCACCAGCCTCGTAGCCAAAGGGTGACTGATTCAATTCCTGGTCAGGTCACATGCCTGGGTTGCAGGCCAGGTCCCTAGTCAGGGACATGCTAGAGGCAACCACACTTAATGTTTCTCTCCCTCTTTTTCTCCCTCCCTTCCCCTCTGTCTAAAAATAAAATAAATAAAATCTTAAAAAAAAAGATTGGCTTTTGAGATAAAATTTCTCAGAATTCTAGCCCCAGAAATCTCAGGATATGATTCTAACCTTCTGCCTGATAGGCCTCTAACTGCGGAATCCCATGGACTTTTTTATACTATGGGTTAATTCAGTTATTCATACCTCTACACCCAAGTTTGAAACCCCACTACAGTGCAGTTTCCTTGGACTCTGTAATTGCTAAGCCACTAGGTAAGGAATTCTCATTTCTAACCAACTTCAAAGTGTTGGTTAGCATTTCTTCTGAGAAGCATTTCTTCTCAGAAACTTGTTTATAAAAATGCAATTCTGACAATGATTGTCACAATCCTTTCCCATGTCCCACCACCAGAAAAGTAAAACTTTCACACCATTGCCTATGACATGTTTCCAGTGCCAAGCCAAGATCATGGACACTTCATTTGGTTTGTTTTTTTTCTCTCAGGATTTGTGCATCTGGCTGGAGGGGATGGCCCCTGCTCAGGGCGAGTAGAAGTGTACTCTGGAAACAATAAGTTCGCAGTGTCTGATGTGAACTTTATGTGGCCCACTGCCCAGGTCATCTGTGCAGAGCTGGGGTGTGGCAAAGCAGTGTCTGTCCTGGTGGATGTGCCTTTCAGAGAGTCAGATGGACGGGTGTGGGCTGAAGAGTTCCAGTGTGAGGGGCAGGAGCCTGAGCTCAGGATCTGCCCCAGAGTGCCCTGTCCAGGAGGTGCTTGCCAGCACAGTGGGGCTGTTCAAGTTGTCTGTTCAGGTGAGATGCACAGCAGGACTTTAACCTCCCTGCATACTCTGTTGGGGTAAGAAAAACATGAGCTTTTGATAAAATCCTGTTTTCTCCTACCAGCATACACAGAAGTGCGGCTCATGAAAAATGGCACCTCTCAGTGTGAAGGACAAGTGGAGATGAATATTTCTGGAGAATGGAGAATGCTCTGTGCCTCTCACTGGAACATGGCCAATGCCAATGTTGTCTGTCGTCAACTCAGCTGTGGAGTTGCCATCTCTACCCCAAAAGGAGCCTACTTCATGGGAGGAGGTGGTCAGATCTGGAAAGCCCAATTTCACTGCTCAGGGACTGAGCCCTTCCTGTGGAATTGCCCTGTGACTGCCCTGGGCATTCCTGACTGTACCCCTGGGAACACAGCCTCTGTGATCTGTTCAGGTAAGAGAAAGAGAAGGGCTACCTGGTACTAAGAATGTTTCTTGAGTGAAATGTCCCTAAGAGCAGAAAGTGTGGAAAAGCTGCCTTCAAAGGTAACATATTTCAGAGAAATAAGAAATATGGATCTTCTAATTGTTCATTCATTTTTTTGGTCAAGGTAAGAAATGTTAAGAGGTGATATTTTTCAAATAAACATTTTATTTAAGTATGATCATAGAGAATGTATAAGTAATAAGTGTATCCCTCAGTCATGTACACCACCCCAGGTTAATGAAGAGAACATTAGAAGCACCCAGGAAGTCACCTTCCCCTCCCACCATTCACTTTGCCCTCTCTCCACTCCAAAAAGGAGCATATTCTAACTTCTAGTACCTTAAAATATTTTTGTCATTTTTTTGAACTTTATATAAAATCATGATATGTTTTTTGTGTGTCTAACTTCTTTGACTTCACATTATGTTTGGAGTTCATTTATATTATTGCTTAAGCAGCAGTTTATTCATTTTTGTTGCTATAAAGTATTCTATTGAATAATCACATGACCCTGTATTGATCAATTCAACTGATGGTAGATTTGACTTGTTTCTAATTCTTGACTATTACAAATATAATGTTATAAATTACCATAACACTGATTTTTGCTGCAGATATGTACATTTATTTTGTATGTTTGATCCTTGGACTTTTTTTTTTGGCTCTTAATGGCATGGTTCTTTGTTGAGCCAAGTTCTTTTAATGGGTATTACTTATCAACTTTTTCCTGTACATTTAGGGTTTCTTATATCCTTTTTAAGAGAATTTTGCCTACCTGAAGATCACAAAATATTCTTCTAGAGTATCTTATAGTAGCTTAGTAATTTTTCTTTTGCATATAATTGTACAATCCCCCGGGATGTCATATCTATGTATAGTGTGAGATAAGGGTCAAGTTTCATATTTTTTAATGGATATCCAATTGACTCAGAATCTTTTCCTGAAAAGACTCTTTTCCCTGCTGCAGTGGCACCTTTGTCATAGACTACATGTATGCCTGAGTCTTTCTCTAGACTCTGTTCTGCCCCACTGTATTATGTATCTATCCCTGCACTACTACCACATTTTCTTAGTTATTGTAACTCTATAGCAAGTCTAGCAAACTTTAAAGAAGTTACTTTATAATACCTCCTCTAACTTTGTGGCCTTTCTTATGTACTGTGTTAGTCATTCTCAGTCCTTTGCATACTCATACCCTATGAATTTTAAAATCAGCCTATCATTTTTTACCCTCCCAAAAAGTATGATGGCATTTTGATTGAGATTATATTTATTCTACATTCGAATTTGAAGACATTTAACCTTGAAAATATTGAGTCTCCAAACTTATTTACATGGTATATGTCTCCATTCATTTAGGCCTTTACTTTCTCTCAGAGGTTTTACACATCTTCCACTAGGTTTTCTCCTAGGCATTTTAGATTTCTGATGTTCTTAGTATTTCTTTTTTTAAATAGATTTTATTGATTATGCTATTACACTTGTCCCATTTTTTTCTCCCTTTTATTCCCCTCCACCATGTATCCCCACTACCACCATCATTCCCCCACCTTCGCTCAGGTCCATGGGTCATACATACAAGTTCTTTGGCTTCTCCATTTCCCATAATATCCTTAACCTCCCTGTATCTATTTTGTACCTACCATTTATGCTTCTTACTCCCTGGACCTTTTCTCCCATTCTCCCCTCTCCACCCTGATAACTCTGCATGTGATCTCCATTTCTATGATTCTGTTCCTCTTCTAGTTATTTGCTTAGTTTGTTTTTTAGGTTCATTTGTTGATAGTTGGGAGTTTGTTGTCATTTTACTGTTCAGTTTTTGATCTTCTTTTCCTTGGATAAGCCCCTTTAACATTGCATATAATAAGCACTTGGTGATGATGAACTCCTTTAACTTGACCTTATCTGGGAAGCACTTTATCTGCCCTTCCATTCTAAATGATAGCTTTGCTGGATAGAGTCATCTTGGATGTAGGTCCTTGCCTTTCATGACTTTGAATACTTCTTTCCAGCCCCTTCTTGCCTGCAAGGTCTCTTTTGAGAAATCAGCGGACAGTCTATAGGAACTCCTTTGTAGGTACCTTCTCTTTTAATCTTGCTGCTTTTAAGATTCTTTCCTCATCTTTAATCTTGAGGAGTATAATTATGATGTGTCTTGGTGTGCGCTTTCTTGGGCCAACTTCTTTGGGACTCGCTGAGCTTCCTGGACTTCCTGGAAGTCTATTTCCTCTATCGGATTAGGGAAGTTCTTCATTATGTTTCCAAATAAGCTTTGAATTTTTTGGTCTTCCTCTTCTCCTTCTGGAACCTTAATTATCCGGATGTTGAAATGTTTAAAGATGTCCCAGAGATTCCTAAGCCTCATTTTTTTGAATTCTTGTTTCTTCATTCTGTTGTGATTGAATGTTTCTTTCTTCCTTTTGCTCCAAACTGTTGATGAGTTCCAGTTTCCTTCTCTTCACTGTTGGTTCCCTGTACATTTTCATTTATTTCTTTTTTCATAGCCTTCTTTTTTTCCTCTATTTTGCAACCATACTCAAACATTTCTGTGAGCATCCTGAATACCAGTGTTTTGAACTCTGCATCTGATAGGTTTGCTATCTCTTCATTCGTTAGTTGTATTTTTTCTAGAGATTTGATCTATTCTTTCATTTGGGCCATATGTTTTTGTCTCAGCATGCCTGTTATGTAATAAGGGGCTGAGCCTTAGGTATTCACCAGGGCAGGGCAACCCACGTAGTTGTGTTGTGGTGCTATATGAGGGTGCATTGTGTATGTTCTAGGACGCTATGGTTCTCTCCAATGAACTCTCCTATGAGTCTGGGAGTTTCTCCTGCTGGCTCAGCCCCCACAGGTGTTTTCAATCAGACTTTTTGAGGCTTTATTTCCCCACAATGGGACCTTGGGTTGCAGGACCTGTCTCGCTCCCCATTTGTTCCTCCCAGTTTATCCACATGCAAATGCGGGACCAGCCACTCTGCCAGTTGCTGCTTCACCAGGCCATGTCCTTGAACTGCCACCTTGTCTCAAGTCCTCTCCAGCTAGGCTGTTGGTCTCCACCCCTCCTACTAGTCTGGATGAATGTTTCTTCTTTCACTTCTTGGTTCTTGGACTTCCATACAGTTCAATTTTCTGGCAGTTCTGGTTATTTTTTGTTTTTAAATTTGTTGCTGTCCTTCTTTTGGTT
This sequence comes from Phyllostomus hastatus, assembly GCF_019186645.2. Taxonomy (NCBI): domain Eukaryota; kingdom Metazoa; phylum Chordata; class Mammalia; order Chiroptera; family Phyllostomidae; genus Phyllostomus; species Phyllostomus hastatus. Next base: position 13,534,235 of record NW_025334039.1, on the reverse strand, counting down.
GTGCAAGAAGGCAAAGTGCATCTACCTATGCCTCCATCTTGGCCAGAAGTCACCTGCTGTTCTATTTCTTTTAGTGAAAGTGTCTTAGGAATGGATTCTGTCTGAATTTTTTTCACCTGCTATATTTCTATATTTTTGTTTTTGTCACTGACAGAAAAGTTGCAAAACTAATAATTCCCAGATAACTTTTACCCACATTCCACCAATGTTAGTATCTTACCATAGTTTTTCTCTCCCTCTCTTTTGCTTCCTGTCTCTCTCCTGTCCTATTCCCCCTAAATATGTAAAATCATTCTGAATTAGTAAATAAAATTGGTAGGTTACAGATATGTTATCCCTTCACCCTTAAAATAAGTTAAAGAATTCTCTTACATAACCACAGTACAATGATCAAATTTGAGAAATTAACATTGTTCTAATACTATCATCAAATCCATATGCTTTATTCAAATTTTGCTGACTGATCCAAAGTGTTGTTCACAGCTAACAGAAGATTTAAGTAATGTGCTGCATTCAGTTCTCATGTCCATTTAGTCTCCTTTAGTGTGGAGCACTTTATGAATCTTTCTATTTCATGACACTGGTCTTCTTAAAGAATACAGGCCAATTGTTATGCAGAACATATCTCAATTACAGCTGGAACAATACACAGGAGAATTAAATAAAGTAGAAGCACAGTAAATTAATATTATAGTTCATCTCACATAAATTGACTTTGACTTCTTTTCCTAAGTAAAAAATTGAAAAGACAACATCTGCGAAATCAATCACAAAATACCAATCTTCCCTAACTTGCAGTACAGCCAGAGCTGTTAATCTACTGATACTGCTGATGCTATAGTAATACTATAAGATTATGTTTAAGATATCTGTAATCCACAGTTAGTCTGCAGGATCCATCAGTTTTTCTCCTAGATCATATTAGACAGATCCTTAAATAAGGCCTAAATTCTTTTATTTTTATTTTTTTCAGTTACAGTTCTCCTGACTTTTTCCCAATTTCTAACCCATGCCCTGTCCCACTCCACTCCCACAGTCTATCCTCTGCCATTGCCCATGCCCATAAGTCCTCTATTCCTGTTCTTTTGCTTGCCCCTTCTCCTTCTTTCCCCTGTTTTCCCCCTCGCCACCCACTTTGGTCTCTATCAGTCTGTTATTTCCATGTCTCTGTTTCTCTTTGGCTCATTTGTTTGTTTCGTTGATTAGATTCCACATATATACATCACGTCATATGGTATTGGTCTTTCACCAACTTGCTTATTTCACTTAGCATAATGCTCTCCAGTTTCTTCCATGCTGTCACAAAGGGTAGGAAATCCGTCTTTGTTTCTGCTGTGTAGTATTCCATTGTGTAAATGTACAACAGTTTTTTGACCCACTCATTTACTAATGGTCATTTAGGCTGTTTCCAGCACTTGTCTATTGTAAATTGTGCTGCTATGAATATTGTGGTACAGAGGTTCTTTTGAATTGGTGATTCAGGATTTTTAGGGTAAAGTCCAAACAGTGGGATGGCTGGATCAAAAGCTACTTCCACCTTTAGGGTTTGTTTTGTTTTGTTTTGTTTTGAGGAAATTCCGTACTGTTTTTCACAGTGGCTGCAGCAGTCTGCATTCCCACCAATAGATGCCTTTTCATTCCCCCTAAGGCTGCCTTTTCTCCACAGCTTTGCCAGCACTTGTTGTTTGTTGACTTATTAATGATGGCCATTCAGACTGGTGTGAAGTGGTATCTCATTGTGCTTTTAATTTGCATCTCTCTAATGACTAGTGATGTTGAGTATGTTTTCACATGTCTGTGGGCCATTTGAATGTCCTCCTTAGAGAATCATCTATTCAGGTCCTTTGCCCATTTTTAAAATTATTTTATTGATGTTCAAGTACAGTCGCCTGCATTTACCCCCCACCACTCCCCGCCATCCCAGCCATGCCCACCTCCCTTGCCTGCTTCCATCTCCTACCCTTGGTTTTCTCCATGTGTCCTTTATAGTTATTCCTAAAAACCCTCTCCACCTCCGCCCCCTATTATTCCCTCCCACCTCCCCTCTGGTTAGTTTGTTCTTAATGTCAATGTCTCTGGTTATATTTTGCTTGTTAGTTTGTTTTGTTGATTAGAGTCCACTTAAAGGCAAGATCAAATGGTATTCGTCCCTCACTGCCTGCTTATTTCACTAAGCATAATTCCCTCCAATTCTATCTATGTTGTCGCAAAGGGTAGGAGCTCCTTCTTTCTTTCTGTTGCATAGTATTCCTTTGTGTAAATGCAGCATAGTTTTTTGATACATTCATTTACTGATGGGCACTTAGGTTGCTTCTAGCACTAGGCTATTGTAAATTGTGCTGCTATGAACATTGGGATGCATAGGTTCTTTTGGATTGGTGTTTCAGGGTTCTTAGGATATAATTCCAGAAGTGGAATTGCCAGGTCAAAAGGCAGTTCCACTTTTAGTTTTCTGAGGAAATTGCATACTGTTTTCCACAGTGGCTGCACCAGTCTGCATTCCCACCAACAGTGCACTAGGGTTCCCTTTTCTCCACATCCTCTCCAACACTTGTTGTTTGTTGATTTGTTTATGATGGTCATTCTGATCAGTGTGAAGTGGTATCTCATTGTGGTTTTAATTTGTATCTCTCTAATGACTAGTGTTGCTGAGCATCCTTTCATATGTCTCTGGGCCCTCAGTATGTTCTCCCTGGAAAAATGTCTGTTCAAGTCTTTGCCCATTTTTTAATTTTTTTTTGTCTTCTTGGAGTGGAGTCTTGTGAGTTCTTTATATATTTTGGAGATCAAACCCTTGTCCAAGGTATCATTGGCAAATATGTTTTCCCATATAGTTGGTTCTCTTTTCATTTTAATGCTGTTTTCTTTAGTAGTGCAGAAGCTTTTTAATTTGATGAGGCCCCATTTGTTTATTCTTTCCTTTGTGTCCCTTGTTCTAGCGGACATATCAGTGAAAATATTGCTGCGTGGAATGTCTGAGATTTTCCTGCCTATGTTTTCCTCTTGGAGTTTTATAGTGTCATGACTTCTATTTAAATATTTTATCCATCTTGAGTTTATTTTTGAGTATGGTGTAAGTTGGTGGTCAAGCATTTTTTTTTTTGCATATACTTGTCCAGATCTCCCAACACCATTTGTTGAAGAGGCTATTTTTACTCCATTTTATGCTTCTTCCCCCTTCATTGAATATTAATTGACCATAGACGCATGGGTTTATATCTATGCTTTTTATTCTGTTCCACTGTTCTTATGCCAGTACCAGATTATTTTGATTACAGTGGCCTTGTAATATAGTTTGATACCAGGTGTTGTGATCTCTCCTACTTTGTTTTTCTTTCTCAAACTCACTGCAGCTATTTGGAGTCATTTATGGTTCCATATAAATTTTTGAAACGTTTGTTCTATATCTGTGAAATATTCCATTGGTATTTTGTCAGGGATCGCATTGAATCTTTAGATTGCTTTGGGTAATATAGACATTTAAATTATGTTAATTCTTCCAACCCATGAATCATATATGGATTGGAAGAATTAACTGGTGCTATACTTCTGGTGCTATACTATTGATTGGTGCTATACTTCTCCAATGCTTTTTCCAAATCTATTGATATGATCATGTGATTTTTCTCTTTCCTCTTGTTTATGTGATGTATTACATTTATTGATTTGCAAATATTGTACCATCCTTGCATCCCTGGGATGAATCCCACTTGATCATGATTATAATCTTTTTAATGTATTGCTGGATGTGGTTTGCCAATATTTTGTCAAGGACTTTAAGGTTTATGTTCATCAGCAATGTTGGCCTGTAGTTTTCTTTGTTTGTTGTGTTTTTATCTGGTTTTCATATTAGGATGATGCTGGCTTCACAAAAAGAGTTTGGGAGTCTTCCATCTTCTTGGATTTTTTGGAATAGTCTGAGAAAGATAGGGGTTAGCTCTTCCTGATACATTTTGTAAAATTCTCTTGTGAAACCATCCAGTCCAGGGCTTTTGTGTGCCAGGAGTTTTTTTATTACTGTTTCAATTTCACCAGCTGTTATTGGTCTATTCAACCTTTCTCCTTCTTCTTCATTGAGTTTTGGGAGATTATTTTCTCTATAAATTTGTCTATATCACCCTGATTTTGAAATTTCTTGGGTCATTCTTAGTAATTTTTTATAATTTTTTGTATTTCTGTGGTATCAGTTGTAATTTCACCTCTTTCATTTCTGATTTTAGGATCCTGTCTCTTTTTTCTTGATGAATCTGGATAAAAGCTTGTCAATTTTGTTTCTCCTTTCAAAGAACCAGCTCCTGGATTTACCGATCCTTTGGATTGTTCTTTTAGTCTCTACGTCATTTAATTCTGCTCTTATTTTGGTTGTTTCCTTCTTTCTGCTTTCTCTGGGCTTTGTTTGTTATTGTTCCTCAAGTTCTTGTAGATACAGGATTAAGTGTTTTATTTTAATGTTTCTATCTTTTTTAGGTAGACCTGTATCACTGTGAACTTCTATCTCAGGACAGCCTTCACTGTGTCCCATAGATTTTGGACTGTTGTGAGTTTATTTTATTTGTTTCCAGAAACTTTTTGATTTCTCCCTTGATCTCATTCTTAACACATTCGTTGTTTAATAGTATGCTATTCAACCTCTTTGGTACTAGGACGATGCTGGCTTCATAAAAAGAGTTTGGGAGTCTTCTGTCTTCTTGGATTTTTTTTTGAATAGTCTAAGAAGGATAGGGGTTAGCTCTCCCTTATATGGATGTTTTTGTGAAATTCTCCTGTGAAACCATCCAGTTCAGGGCTTTTGTGTGCCAAGAGTTTTGGCATTCAAATTCATATAGATGAATTTGATTGTTTTTGAGTTTTTTCCTTGAGGTTGGTTTCTAGTTTCAGTTACTTGTGGTCAGAGAAAATGCTTTATATGATTTCAATTTTCTTCAATTAGTTGAGACTTGTTTTGTTTCCTGTTGTGTGGCCTATCTTTGAAAATGTTCCATGTGCATTTGAAAAGAATGTGTATTTTTGCTTCTTTGGGATGAAATGTTCTGTATATATATATCAGATAAGTCCATTTGATCTAGGGCATTGTTCAATGCCACAATACACTTGTTGATATTTTGTGCAATGCTTTCAAAGAGTACTAATATATTCTAGTTTTTTCTAAATTCATTTTCATGCATTGTTTGGCTTAAAAAAAGAAATTTTGTCATAGTCATAAGCAGAACACTCCACTAAAGAAAGTGAACTCTAATATTATAACATTACTCTGAACTCACAGCTTTCATCTCAGAATCCTATCCCTAGGTTATTAAGAAATTTAGAACTTCCAGCCAAAATGGAGGCATAGGTAGATACATTGTGCCTCCTTGCACAACTAAAAGAAGGGCAACAACTAATTTAAGAACAAAAAAATAACCAGAAATGCCAGAAAATTGAACTGCATGGAAGTCCAACATCCAAGAAGTTAAAGAAGAAACATTCATCCAGACCAGGAGGAGAGATGAAGATGGGCAGCTGGGGTGGAAAGGACTCATGGCAAGGCTGCAGCTGGCAGAGTGGGTTGGTGGCAATTGGCAGAGTGGGCAGTCCCACATTTGCTTGCTGAAAAACCTGGAGGAATAACTGCGGTGTGAGACAGACCACACAACCCAGCATTCCAGTGTGGGGAAATAAAACCTCAAAACCTCTGACTAAAAAACCTGTGGGGGTTGAGGCAGCAGGAGAAACTCCCAGACTCATAGGAGAGTTCACTGGAGAGACCAAGAGGGTCCTAGAACATACACAATACCAGCTACCTGAAATAAACACCAGAAGGGCCCAATTTGCTTGTGACTAGTGGAGGAAGTGACTGAAAGTCTGCTGAGAGCTAAGTAAGTGGCACTGTTCCCTCTGGAACCACTTCTCCACATATAGCACCACAACCCAGGGACCTGAGTTGCTCTGCCCCAGAAAATACCTAAGGCTCCACCCCTAACTACATAAGAGGTGCACTGAGACAAAAATATATATATAGTCCAAATGAAAGAACAGACAAAAGCTAGAAAAAAAATACAGCTAAGTGATGAAGAGATAGCCAACTTATCAGATGCAGAGTTCAAAACCCTGGTAATCAGGATACTCACAGAAATGGTTGAGTATGGTAGCAAAATAGAGGATGTAGTGAAGGTTATGAAAAGTGAACTAAAGGAAAATGTACAGGGAACCAACAGTGTTGGAAAGGAAAACAGAACTCAAATCAACAGTTTGGAGCAGACGGAAGAAAGAAACATTCAACCAGAACACAATGAAGAAATAAGAATTCAAAAAAATGAGGAGAGGCTTAGGAACCTCCAGGACAACTTTAAATGTTCCAACATCAGAATAATTGGGGTTCCAGAAGGAGAAGAGGAAGACCAAGAAGTTGAAAACTAATTTGAAAACATAATGAAGGAGAACTTCCTTAATCTGACAAAGGAAATAGACTTTCAGAAAGCCCAGGAAGCTCAGAGCCAAGGAAGTTGGACCCAAGGAAATGTATACCAAGGCACGTCATAATTACATTCCCCAAGATTAAAGAGAAGGAGAGAATCTTAAAAGCAGCAAGAGGAAGGAAGACAGTTACCTATAAAGGAGTGCCCATAAGACTATCAGCTGATTTCTCAAAAGAAACCTTGCAGGCAAGAAGGGCCTGGAAAGAAGTATTCAAAGTCATGAAAGGCAAGGACCTACATCCAAGATGACTCTACCCAGCAAAGCTATCGTTTAGAATGGAAGGGCAGATAAAGTGCTTCCCAGATAAGGTCAAGTTGAAGGAGTTCATCATCACCAAGGGCTTATTATATGAAATGTTAAAGGGACTTATCTAAGAAAAGGAAGAAGATAAAAATAAGAACAGTAAAATGACAGAAACTCACAACTATCAACAACCAAACCTAAAAAAAAAAAAAAAAAACCTAAGCAAGCAGCCTGAAAAAAAAACCTTTGCAACCTAAGCAAAACAACCTAAGTAAGGTGTTTAAGGAACAAGTAGAACAGGAACAGAATCACAGAAATAGAGATGAGGTGGAAGTTTACCAGCAGAGAGGGGGCAAAGGGATAATAGGGGGAAAGGTACAGGGAATAAGAAGTATAAATGGTAAGCACAAAATAGACAGGGAAGGTTAAGAATAGTATAGGAAATGGAGAAGCCAAAGAACTTACATGTATGTCTGATGGACATGAATTAAGGTGGGGGAATGATGGTAGCAGTGGGGATAGAGAGTGGAGGGGAATAAAAGGCAGAAAAAAATTGGACAACTGTAATAGAATAATCAATAAAATATATTTTTTAAAGAAAATAAATTTCCTGCTCTTCAACCATACTCTCTATCTAGGTAACAAGACCCAGGTGCTACCCCAGTGCAACTCTACATCTGAACCAGCAGGTTCTGCACCCTCAGAGGACTGCTCTAACTGCTCAGGTAAGAGCTCCCATAGGACCAGAAAACCCTTCTCTTTCCCTGAGTAATGTCCCATTGACCTGATTCTCTCTCTTCAGATAGCAGACAGCTCCGCCTGGTGGACGGGGGCAGTCGCTGTGCTGGAAGGGTGGAGATCCTACACCAGGGCTCCTGGGGCACCATCTGTGATGACAGCTGGGACCTGAATGATGCTCAGGTGGTGTGCAGACAGCTGGGCTGTGGGGAAGCCCTTGATGCCATGGTTTCTGCTCACTTTGGGGCAGGATCAGGCCAGATCTGGCTGGATGATGTGAACTGCACAGGAAAAGAGTCCCAACTATGGAAGTGCCCTTCCCGGGTCTTAGGACAGCATGACTGCTGGCACAAGGAGGACGCTGGGGTCATCTGCTCAGGTCAGTGCTACACATTGTCCATGGGCTGGGGAGGAAGTGGAGGCCCTTGAGAATGGGAGTCAAAGCCCTGATGGGTGTTGCTAAAAGGTCTAGGGGAGAAGGAATCATCCTTCCACAGGGCCTCTCTGTGTAGCAGGTAAGGGGATTGGTGCTTTCCTTTAGTCTTGCAGCAGTTGGGACCCTATCCTTCCTTCTCAGCAGTATCTCCTGACAAAGCCATTTTTTACAGAATTTCCATTGAAAGCAGGACTTACTCTTCAGTTGCTTATGGTAGTAAAATATTGAGATTTTTACTTCATTTATTGAAGCCATAATGAACTACCATATGATTTAAAACAACACAAATTTATTATTTTACAATTCTCTACATTAAAAGTCTAGCAAGGGTCTCACTGGGCTGACACCAAGGTGTCCACAGGGCTGCATTCCTTCTGGAGGCTCCAGGGAAGACTTCCTCTCCCTGTCTTTTCTACCTTACAAAGCTGGAGTGCATTCATTCCCAGACTCCATGTTCCCTTTTTTTTCTTCAAATAATGTTGCCTCTCTCTGACCGTTCTTCTTTAGCCACATTTCTCTCTGAACTGAAGTAGAGAAAGTTTATTTGTTTTTCAGGACAATGGATCTAAGAATGTGATTAGACTGAACTCACCTGTGTAACGTGGTATATCTCAGGTCAATCTCATCATCTCAAGGTTCTTATCTTAATAGTAACCACAGAGTCCATTTCCCATAAAAGGTAAAATTTCACAAGTTCCATGGGGCAGGATGTAGAAATCTTTGTAGGTCCATTGTTACACCTACTACACACTATACACACTCCCTTCCACATACTCTGACAGAAGTTTCGTCAGTGAGCAGGATTCGGCTTTCCCTGCAGAGGGCCCAGGCTGGTGTTCCTTTCTGTTCATGTTCCACTACATCTTTGTGGTATAGACAGACACAAAAGGACAAAGTGAAGGAAAAGGGACACAAATTTCAGTCTTGCCACTTAGTGGCAGTCTCCTCAGCAGAGTCACTGATGAGTGTTCACATCCTCTGGGAGAAAGAAGGCAGAGCTTTGAGTGGACTACTCACTGTGCCATGTTTCCACCTTTCACTTTTAGAGTTCCTGGCCCTGAGGATGGTGAGCAAGGACCAGGAGTGCGCCGGGTGGCTGGAAGTCTTCTACAATGGGACCTGGGGCAGTGTCTGCCGCAGCCCCATGGAAGCCATGACCTTGTCCACAATCTGCAGACACCTTGGCTGTGGGGACAGTGGGACCCTTGATGCTTCTGTTTATTATAGGGAAGGTTCTAGACCCCGGTGGGTGGATGGAATCCAGTGTCGGAACACTGATATGTCTCTCTGGCAGTGCCCTTCTGACCCTTGGAAATACAGTTCATGCAGTCCAAAGGAGGAAGCTTACATCACATGTGCAGGTATTTACTGTCTGTTTCTATGTGTCCGTCCCACACAGGTAGGATGCTGTTAGTGATATTGACATTTTCAAACCTAAGGGATGATTTTAAGATGAGTGTAGAAGATGAAGATGATTTAATCCACACGTTGCAATCTGGTTTCAAAGAAAAAAATGAGAAAACCTGTGCTCATATTTATGTGGAAAATATGTGGAAAATATCAAAGCAATTTATGTGGAAAATGTCAAAGAGATTGGCAAAAACATGTGGGGGCACCATTAATACTCTGATAACCTTTCTTAGGAATTGCTAACTAATCAGGGGTAATTAATAGATATGCCCGGCACCTTAAGGTAAGGGGCAGAGCAGAGAATCAATCCTGATTGCTTCACCCCTTAAACTCATGATATTTTACTCTGAAATGCATCCATACCACTTAGACTACTTCTCAAGTTAGTCTATTGGTTGATAGTAATTGAGTGCCTGTAGGTACAAATTTATACTTAAGAGGACAGAAAAAAGAAAAATTATAGTCATGGATCTCATAGAGCTTACAATCCAGTGCTGTCTCATGAGGCAGAAGTTTCAAGTGTCATGAAAAATGAGAAAGTGCTTGGATGTGTGTACTAGGAGCAAAAGAAGGAATCATATTTGGATGGACACCTACAGGATGAGTATAAGTTTCTCAAAGAAAGAAAGTGGACAGATTATTTTCATCATTGTAAATACTGAGATGGGAAAGGACATGGAATATCTGAGGTACTGAGAACATTTTATCATGGCCAGAGCAGAAACAGGGTGGAGGAGAGTGATACAGGATTCACAAAGGAAGAACCTGGAAAGACAAGCAAACCAAAGACCTCTCTTAGGTAGGACCCATGAAATAATCCTATCAAGAAAGTTTTTGTTTGTTTGTTTGTTTGTTTTGTTATTTACCTCTTGGCTGCCACATCATGGAGAACTGCTAGAAGGTCAGTGGCCTCATTGTCCATATTTTCTGCTTGAATTTGTCTCTTCTAAGAGGTCCTCAGTATATTGGTCTTTTTGGTTGAAACTTCATCTTCTGGGCCTGTCTTCTTTATTATTGTGTACTCTGTGCTCCCTGATTCCAATCTCCCAAAATCTTCTCCAGAGTTTTTTGGAATGTGGAGCCCATCATCTGCAAATTCTCTTATTCCCCCAATTCTCCCTTCACTTCTATGTTCAGCTCAAACCTGACTCTTCCTGGAAAACATTGATTTTCCTATCAATTAGAGACGGTGTGCTTCTCTTTCAACACACTTTTCTCTGCACTGAGACTTGGATTAGGTATGCTGCTTGCTCTTGGTTGCCATTTTCAACAATTCCTCTTCTGTGTTCCTTCTCAACATCACATTACATTGAAACTAACACCAGGAGGCAATACCACCTAACTACTTCTGTCTGTTGCTGTCATCATCCAACTTTCTGCTCAATGCTCCCCCACCTTCCTTGTCCACTAAAAACTGCAGCACCAGACTCATGAGTTTCTTCCTCTATGTCTTCTTACTCCTGGGACCATTAGTAGTTACTACAACATACTTAAATGCAACTAAGGCAACAATCCTGGCCTCTCAATTTGTTGAATTCCTAATTTCTAAGCACCTTTCCTTCCATCCAGACTCTCTAGTTATGCATATACTACCAACCATCAGTAACTGTACACCTTGAAACCTAAATTTCTTTATTCCATTCTCTTTCTTTGCTACTTATCCTATGGCTCATAAACTTTAATGATCCTCTTCCAATAATTTTCATCTTCATGGAGACACCCAATATTTCCACTACTGATTTTTCTTACTCTTCTTCTCTCCTCATATCTTTAAACTTTTCCTAGCCAGATTACATAATAAGATCCAACATTATAATAATTTTATTTTAATTGTACTAAACTCCCTTGCCTCCTCTTTGTCACTCTTAATTGACACACACACAAGGATCGTTGAAATCAACTACCTAACTACTCTTTGCCTGTACTAGGCTAATAAGGCAAGAAAAGAACATGCAGCATATTGCTAGTCTATTTTTTAATTCATGGACACAATCTCTAATGAGCATTCCACACTGCCCTGAAGTTCTACTGTACTCCTCCAATATGTGTGCTTGTTCTATCTTTAAAATTATGTCTTACATATGATGTGTTCTCCTCCCACTCTCAAAACCTGATTCCTACTACCCATTCTCAAAATCAGGATCTTGTATCTTACCTCACTGAGAAATTAGAACACAAACAACTCCTCATCTTCATTTCAACACATCTACCAACTTGTGGCCTGTGCACAGGCTCTCTTCTTGGCTCAAACATCAGTGGCCTTAGTCCTTATCTTAGGCCAGTTCTTATTCTCCAGCCATAGATTCTAATCACACTCATCTTGTCAAAGTCTTCAGATCTTCAATTATGCCTTCTTCATCAACACCATCAACTTCTCCCTGTTTCTTCATATGGCCTCAAGTGTCTCACATCATTAAAAATACCTGAATAAACAACATTCATCCTCTACCAGGATTCTCTCCCTAGCTACTACCTAAGCCCTTCTTTTTTTCTGCACCACAGCCATGTTTCCAAAGTATGGTCATTAATCACTCACTGTATCCACACTTTTGTGTCTCACACAATTCTTAACTATCCATTTAAGTTTTAGGCTCCACCATTCTTCAGAATCAGTAAGAAAATAAAATATAACAAACCTGATTGTCTTCATTATTCTTGACCTTTCAGCAGCTTTCAACAGGTTGACTTCTCTTTCCTTCTCAATTTTTTTTTCTTTTTGCCTTGTGATGATCCCTCTATCTCACTGATTGTTCTCTTTATTCTACCTCATTGATTGTTGATCTTATTCGTACAGAGTTGCACCTCCTGTGCTCAACCTCTATATTTTAGATTTTCTTAGGGCTCCATATCACACTCTTTCCTCTTCCTTAACTATACTCCCTTCCTAAGGTCCATGGCCTAAATGACTTCTATATACTGACAGCAAATGCCATAGCTGTTCTTTGCCATTAACTCCAAACTCATATTTTCCATTAGCTACCTGACATCTCCACTTGAATATTAATGGGCCACTCAAATTTATTCCAAAGTAGGATGGCTTTTGTCTTTCATTTAGTCTTTGTTGTATTTTTTCATTATTATTTAGTCCCTTATACTCCCAGTCCCCCATCATCACCACACTGTTGTCCATGTCCATGAGTCCTTTTTCCTGTGTGCTCAGTCCTCCACCCCTACCTCCCCCAACATAACCGTCAAAAAGCAGGATGTTTTATTCCACCTGCTCAATCCCTGTACCTAAATATTTCCTGCCTACTGTATTTCTCATTTCAGTTAATGTCACTACCATTACTTAAGCTCAATAGATAGGAGGGAATCTTCATTTCTTTCACTTCTTTTCCCCTTTACTCCAATGGAACAGCAAGTTCTGTTGGCTCTCTCTTCAAATATATACTTAATCCTTTTACTCTTTCTATTTTCATTATCATCTTCATCCAGAAAAAAAAGAAAATACCTCTTGCCTGGATGAACCAACATTTGCTAGTGGTCATCTAGGTTCACTCCTTCTCTTCCATAATATATTTTTTTCTCTGTCAGCCAGAGACAAGTTTTAAAATTTATTTTGCATATTTTTTATTTTCTTCTTTTCATTTCACTTCTTTTTTTTAAGCCACCACTTGCTTTCTATTGAGGTTAAGATGAAGCTCAGATTTCTTACACTGGTTGACAAAACTATACATGTTCTTTTCCCTACCCACCACTCAGTCCTCTCTTATCACTCAACCACTCAGTGGGGATGGATATTGACTCTTTTTGTATTCATGAAATAGGCAGCAAGAGGAAAGTACAGGAAGACAGGCTGGCTATCCTTTAATTGGCATTCTTGTACCAGATGATGTTGTTATTAATCTTATGACCTTGCACCAGCTGTTCTATCTGCCTTACTTGCCTGTCAACTTCTTATCATTCAGTTCTCACTTTAAATATTATTTCATTGGTGAGGCCCTCACATCAATTTCAATGATATTACCTCTCCCAAAATTCTTTAGGATATACTCCTGACATTCAGTGTGTATCCCTGAACACACTGATTACTTTTTTCAATATCTCTCCTGTATGATTTGAACTCCTCTGCCCAACCAACTTTACATTTCACAGCATAATTTATGGTTCTCATAGTAGTTTTTACTATATGAAGTCATCATTTATTCATTTTTCTGTTTATTATACATCTATCATATTAATTTGATAATTCCATGGAATCAAGGACTTTGACTGGCTTTTGTATTCATCAGAGTGTATCTAGTGCTGAACAATACCTGACATACAACAATCACTCAAAAAGAGTTTTTGAATAAGTTAATAACCTGCTTCTGTAGTCAACATTACAAAATTTTTAAGTATATTTTATTACTTAGGCCATTACAGTTGTCCCAATTATTTTATCCCCTTTATCCCCCTCTTCCCTGTACCCCCCACCCTCCAGCATTACCCCCCATTAGTTCATGTCCATGGGCTGTATACGTAAGTTCTTTGGCTTCTCTGTTTCCTGTACTATTCTTAACTCCCCCTGTCTATTTTATGTCTACCTATTATACTTCTTATCCCCTGTAACTTTTCCACCCATTCTCCCCCTCCCCCTCTTCATTGATAACCCTCCATGTGATCTCCATTTCTGTGATTCTGTTCCTGCTCCAGTTGTTTGCTTAGTTTTTGTTTTGATTTGTTTTGTTTTGTTTTGTTTTGACCAGATGATTAGGTTCAGTTGTTGATAGTTGTGAGTTTGTTGTCAATTTACAGTTCAGAGTTTTTTATCTTCTTCTATTTCTTTGATAAGTCCCTTTAACTGTTAATATAGTAAGGGCTTGGTAATTAAGAACTTCTTTAACTTTTTTTATTTTATTTTATTTTAATCATTGTTCAAGTACAGTTATCTCCCTTTTACTCCCATTCCACCCCACCCACCCAACCCTCCCCACTTCCCTCCCATTACCACCCTCCCCCTAGTTTTTGTCCATGTGTCCTTTAAATTTGTTCCTGTAAACCCTTCCCATTCTCCCCTGAAATTCCCTCTTCTCTCCCCTCTGGTCACTGTCAGTCTGTCCTGTATTTCAGTGTCTTTGGTTATATTTTGCTTGTTTCTTTTCTTTTGTTGTTTAGGTTCCTGTTAAAGGTGATACCATGTAATATTTGTCTTTCACTGCCTGGATTGTTTCGCTTAGCATAATGCTTTCCAGCTCCATCCATGCTGTTGCAAAGGGTAGGAGCTCCTTCTTTCTTTCTGCTGCATTGAATTCCATTGTGTAAATGTACCATAGTTTTTTGATCCATTCATTTACTGAAGGGCATCTAGGTTGCTTCCAGCACCTAGCTATTGTAAACTGTGCTGCTATGAACATCGGGGTGCAAAGGTTCTTTTGTGCTGGTGTTTTAGTGTTCTTAGGATATAGTCCCAGCAGTGGAATTGCAGGGTCAAAGGCAGATCCATTTTTAGTTTTCTGAGGAAGTTCCATACTGCTTTCCATAGTGGTTGTACCAGTCTGCAGCCCCACCAATAGTGCACTAGGGTCCCCTTTTCTCCACGATCTCTCCAACACTTGTTGTTTGTTGCTGTGTTTATGATAGCCATTCTGACTGGTGTGAAGTGGTATCTCATTGTGGTTTTAATTTGCATCTCTCTGATAGCTAGCCATATTGAACATTGTTTCATGTGTCTTTGGATGTTCTATATGTCCTCCTTGGAGAAGTATCTGTTCAAGTCCTTTGCCCATTTTTTAATTGAGTTGTTTCTCTTATTAGAGTGGAGTCATGTAAGTTCTTTATATATTTTGGAGATTAAACACTTGTCTGAGGTATCATTGGCAAATATGTTTTCCCATACAGTTGGTTCTCTTTTTATTTTGATACTGTTTTCTTTACCTGTGCAGAAGCTTTCTATTTTGATGAGGCCCCATTTGTTTATTCTTTCCTTTATGTCCCTTGCTCTAGGAGACATGTCAGTAAAAAAGTTTCTGCGTGAAATATCTGAGATTTTCTTACCTACATTCTCTTTTAGGACTCCAATGGTGTCACAGTTTATATTTAAGTCTTTTATACACCTTAAATTTATTTTTGTATAAGGTGTAAGTTGTTGCTTGAGTTTCATTTTTTGCATGTAGCTGTCCAGTTCTCCCAACACCATTTGTTGAAGAGGCTATTTTTATTCCATTTTATGTTGCTGCTTCCTTTGTCAAATATTAATTGACCAGAGACTTGGGTTTATTTCTGGGCTCTCTGTTCTGTTCCATTGGTCCATGTGCCTGTTTTTATGCCAGTACCAGGCCGTTTTGATTACAGTGGCCTTGTAGTATAGTTTAGTGTCAGGTATTGTGATCCCTCCTACTTTACTCTTCTTTCTCAAAATTGCAGCAGCTATTCAGGGTCATTTACGGTTCCATATAAATTTTTGAACTGTTTGTTCTATGTCTGTGAAATAAACCATTGGTACTTTAATAGGTATTGCATTGAATGTGTAAATTGCTTTGGGTAGTATGGAAATTTTGATGATATTAATTCTTCCAATCCATGAACACGGGTATATGTTTCCATTTGTTTGTGTCTTCTTTGATTTCTTTCCTCAGTGTTACGTAGTTTTCTAAATACAGGTCTTTTACCTCTTTGGTTAGGTTTATTCCTAGGTATTTTATTTTTCTTTTTGCTATTTCAAATGGAATTTTTTCCTTGATCTCTTCTTCTGCTGTTTCATTGTTGGTGTACAGAAACGCCTTTGATTTCTGTATATTGATTTGTATCCTGCTGTTTTGCCAAATTCATTTATTAGGTCAAGCAGTTTTTTGGTGGAGTCTATAGGATTTTCTATGTACACTATCACATCATCTGCAAACAGTGACAGTTTTGTTTATTCCTTTCCGATTTGGATGCCTTTTATTTCTTTTTCTTGTCTGATCGCTGTGGCTAAAACTTCCAGTACTATATTGAATAGAAGTGGTGAAAGTGGACAGCCTTGTCTTGTTCCTGATGTTAGTGGAAAAGACTTTAATTTTTGCCCATTGAGTATGATGTTGGCTGTAGGTCTCTCATATATGGCCTTTATTATGTTGAGAAATGCTCCCTCTATTCCCACTTTGCTGAGTATTTTTATCATAAATGGGTGCTGTACCTTATCAAATGCTTTTTCTGCATCTACTGATATGATTATGTGGTTTTTGTCTTTGCTTTTGTTTATGTGATGTATTACATTTATTGATTTGCAAATATTCTACCATCCTTGCATCCCTGGAATGAATCCCACTTGGTCATGGTGTATGATCTTTTTAATGTATTGTTGGATGCCGTTTGCCAGTATTTTGTTGAGCATTTTAGCGTCAATGTTCATCAGTGATATTGGCCTGAAGTTTTCTTTGTTTGTTGTGTCTTTATCTGGTTTTGGAATTAGGATGATGTTGGCCTCATAAAAAGAGTTTGGGAGACTCCCATCTTTTTTGGATTTTTTTGGGAATAGTCTGTGAAGGATAGGGGTTAGCTCTTCCTTAAATGCTTTGTGGAATTCTCCTGTGAAACCATCTGGTCCAGGGCTTTTGTGTGTTGGGAGTTTTTTGATTACTGCTTCAATTTCTTTTGTTGTTATTGGTTTGTTCAGGCTTTCTGCTTCTTTTCCATTGGGTTTTGGAAGATTATATTTTTCTAGAAATTTGTCCATTTCATCTAGGTTTTCAAATTTCTTGGCATACAGTTCTTCATAGTAATTTCCTACAATCCTTTGTATTTCTGTGGTATCTGTTGTAATCTCTCCCCTTTCATTTCTGATCATGTTTATTTGGGTCTTCTCTCTTTTTTTCTTGATGAGTCTGCTTAAAGGCTTGTCGATTTTGTTTATCTTTGCAAAAAACCAGCTCTTGGATTCATTGATCCTTAGAATTGTGCTTTTAGTCTCTATGTCATTTAATCCTGCTCTGATCTTGGTTATTTCCTTCCTTCTGCTTGCTCTGGGCTGTCTTTGTTGTTGTTCCTCAAGTTCTTGTAGACGTAGGGTTAGGTTGTTTGTTTGGAATGTTTCTAACCTTTTTAGGTTGGCCTGTATTGCTATGAACTTCCCTCTCAGGACTGCCTTAGCTGTGTCCCATAAGTTTTGGGTTGTTGTGAGTTCGTTTTCATTTGTTTCCAGAAACCTTTTGATTTCTTCCCTAATGTCATCCTTGACCCATTCATTGTTTAATAGCATGCTATTTAATCTCCATGATTTTGAGTGTTTGGGGGTTTTTTCCTTCAGGTTGGTTTCTAGTTTCAGTCCCTTGTGGTCTGAGAAAATGCTTGGTATGATTTCAATTTTCTTGAAATTCTTGAGGCTTGTTTTGTGTCCTATCATGTGGTCAATCTTTGAAAATGTTCCATGTACACTTGAAAAGAATGTATATGTAGCTTTTTTTGGATGGAGGGCTCTGTATATATCAGTAAAGTCCATTTCATAAGAGTATTGTTCAATGACACAATATCTTTGTTGATATTTTGTTTGGAAGATCTGTTTATTTTTGATAGTGTGGTGTTAATATCCCCCACTATAATTGTGTTGCTGTCCATATCTTTCTTGAAGTCCTCTAAGATTTTCTTTATGTATTTGGGTGCTCCTATGTTGGGTGCATATATATTTACAATATTTATGTCTTCTTGGTGGCTTCTTCCCTTGAGTATTATGAAGTGACCTTCTGGGTCTCTCTTTATGGACCTTTTTTGGAAGTCCATTTTGTCTGATATAAGCATTGCTACCCCAGCTTTTTTTTCTTGTCCATTTGCCTGGAAGATTTGTTTCCAGCCCTTCACTTTCAGCCTGTGCAAGTTTTTTATCCTGAGGTGGGTCTCTTGTAGGCAGCAGATATGTGGGACATTTATTCTTATCCATTCAGGTATTCTATGTCTTTTGATTGGAGCATTTAATCCTTTTACGTTTAAGGTTATTATTGATAGGTACTTATTCATTGTCTTTTATGTACGTGTGTTCCTCTCTCTCTCTCTCTTTTCCTTTCTTTCCTTAAAGCAGTCCCTTTAGCATCTCTTGCAGAGCTGGTTTAGTGGAGGTGTATTCTTTTAGACTTCTTTTGTCTGAGAAGCTTCTTATTTGGCCTTCTATCTTGATTGAGAGCCTTGCTGGGTAAAGTAGCCTTGGTTACAGACCTCTGGTTCTCATTACTTGGAATATTTCTTGCCATTCTCTTCTGGCTTGGAGTATTTCCATTGAGAAGCCAGCTGTTAGCCTTATTGGGGCTCCCTTGTATGTTACTTCCTGTTTTTCCCTTGCTGCCTTTAATATTCTCTCTTTGTCTTGAAATGTTGCCATTTTAATTATGATGTGTCTTGAGGTGGGCCTCTTTGGGTTTCTCTTGATTGGGACTCTCTGTGTTTCCTGGATGTGTGTGACTTTTTCTCTCATCAAATTAGGGAAGTTTTCCATCATTACTTTTTCAAATAGGTGTTCTATCCCTTGCTCTTCTTCTTCTCCTCCTCCTCTGGTATCCCTATTATACGGATATTACTACGTTTCATATTGTCTTGCATTTCTCTTAATCCCTCTTCATTCTTTCTGAGCCTCTTTTTCTTTTCTTGCTCTTTCTGGGTGTTTTCTTCTACTTTGTCCTCTAGCTCGCTGATCCAATCTTCTGCTTCATCGATCCTGCTTTTCATTCCTTTGACTGTGTTCTTCAGTTCAGAAATTGTATTCTTCATTTCCTCTTGGCCCTGTTGAGAGTTTCTATTCCTTTTTCATGTTGATGTAGTTTTCAGTGAGTTCATTGTAGCTTCCCTGTAGTTTCTGGTAGCTCATTGTGAGCTCATTGAGCTTCCTGACGATCATTGCTTTGAACTCAATATCTGATAGTTGAATTGCCTCTATTTCATTTAGCATTCTTTCTGAGTCTTCCTCCTTTCCTTTCATTTGGAGATTGTTTCTTTGTCTTCCCATTGTTTGTGAGACTCTTCTTGTTAGCCTCAGCTTCTTAAATTAATCTGTTCTGGCTCCCTGGGTTTGTGGTGTGAACTTCTTTAGTAGAAAAGCAGTGAGTTTCAGTGGTGCAGTTTCCTTGATCTCCCAAGCTCACTGGTCTTGGGCTGTCATTTAAGTTGGCTTTGTGTTTGCCTTTGGGTTTTGATTGTTGTTGAGTCTTTCTTTGGTGGTTCCTTCCCACCAGCTGGTTAAATGAGGGTCACTCTGTACACCACCTCCTGTATTTTGTTGTGCTTGTGAGAGCAGGTTGTGTTGAAGCTGGTCTTCAGTGTGTATAAGGTTTAAAGAATTCTCTCTTGCTCTCGTTCAGTTGTTTGTACTGGGTAGTTTCTCCACTATTTAGTTGTATATCCAGATAGGTCCTGGATTGAGGTTTGTGTGGTTACCACTGCCTCCTTCACCTTCTTCTGTTGTTATCTGTTAGTGGTTCCTTTGTTGTTGGGTTTCCTCTTCCAGTGGGTATCCTGGTGTTCACCGCTTCCACCTATTCTTTTTTGTCATCGGTTGGAGGGGAAAGGCAAAATGGTTTAAGACAGCAACAGAGAATTCTATGATATTTACAGTAGCACCAAGTAGGGAAGAGATAGGGGATCCTTTGACTATGTATAATGTTAACTGTGATCTTCCACCCAGCTAGCTGATTTTTAGAAAGGATGGAAAAAAGATAAGACTCAAGTTAGGGGAAAAAAGGATTGTGAGTTGGGTCTACAAAGCAGGGAGGTTGTGGGAGCTCAGATTCTGAGGTAAGGTGAGAGTAAAGGATAGTAAATAGGTGTAGTGTGTGAGAGAATAGAGTTAACCACTACAGTAATAGAGTTCAGGAAACTTTGAAATGGGCTAAGATCTGGGGGGGGGGGGGTTGTGAAGTAATACAATTGCATGGAACAGCAGTTATTCACAATAATATTATGGCAACAATCATATGACAGAATCTATGAGATCTAGGTAACAAGAATAGGGAGTACAGAACCTCAAGTAGTGTGCTAATGGGACACAGGTGAGTCAAAGGACAGTAGATTAGCAATACAGTATGGAAAAAGATATCAGGGGAAAGCTGTCAGGTCATACAATATATCCAGCCTAGCAAAGCAGACTATACAAAAATAAGAGGAATACAAAAAATACGATTTAAAAAGATGTAGGAATACTGGAAGAAGAAGAAGAATACAAATATGCAATAACTTGCAGGTTCTCTGTAATAGCAGAGTGAAATTTGTCTCACTGTCCCAGCTGTTGTGTTGCCCCTTCTTTGGGTTCAACTTTGGTCTTTTCACAGATCCAGGATTTTGTCTCATTTGTAGGTATTTAGAAAAAAATTTGAAAAGTAAAAATAGAAAAGGCAGACGAAGGAAGGAAGAAGAGATAAAATTGGAGGAAAGGAAGGAGGAAGGAATAAAACAAGAAATCAGGAAAGAGGAAAAAGAAATCGAGAATAAAAACAATAAAAATTTAAAAATTAAAAATTATTTTAAAAAATAGAACCAAATTAAAAAGTCTCTTGGTTTCAAAGTGGCCAAACCGGTTTTTCTGTTCTTGCTGGCTGCGGCAGGCTGAGGGATGATTGGTATGGCTTTTCTTCCTCGGTCAGTGGAGCTCGCATTGGCTCTCACTGTCTGGGAAGCTAAGGTGGCTCCTCAGCTTTGCGCCCTGGGTGTAGGAATCAGGTCTTTCCCCAGGGTTACTGCTGTGGACTGGGGTGCGGGGATGGTCTCCCTACACGAGCGCCCGCTCGCGCCCACGGCTGGGTGGCAGGGAGGCTGGACCAACTGATCACTTTAGGAGAATTCCCCAAACAGTGTCTGTCTATTCATTCCTTCCTCTTGAGAAATTCCTCCTGTTCAAGCCTGCCTCTCCGCACAATGGCCTGGCTTCTCCCGCAGCCAAACTTTCCAGCCAGACCCGTGACTGTGGGGGTCAGGGCCTGCTGAGCAACCCAGCCTCTCTAGTCTCCACAGCCTCCAAAGGTGCTCACAGCCCTTGTGTGTTTGCTAGCACCTGGATTCCTCCCAGTGCCACTCAGACCTTGTTTGGCTGGAGAGGGGGCAGTTGTCCTGGCTCTCTCCCAAGGTCTCTGTGGCAAACGCAGCAGTGGGCCCTGGGCCTGGGACTGCAGCCCCCGGACCACACACTGGTCCCTAGGACCCTACTTTGTTGCAGCACTCTTCTTAGGGTCCGGTTTTTGGGTTCCACCACAATCCTTGGTCCCCTATTTTCACTTATGCTGAAGTATGTTGGTTGCTTGCTTCTCTACTCCATAGATCGGTCAGAATTTTCTCCCCTGAGCAGTGGGAAGCCAAATCTGCTACTTTCTACTCCGACGTCATCTTAGCCCCCAAAAATCAAGAACTTCTTTAACTTGACCTTATATGGGAAGCACTTCATCTGCCCTTCCATTCTAAATGATAGCTTTGCTGAATAGAGCAATCTTGGATGTAGTTCCTTGCTGTTCATGACTTCAAATATTTCTTTCCAGCACCTTCTTGCCTGTAAGATTTCTTTTGAGAAATCAGCTGATAGTCTTATGGGAACTCCTTTGTAGGTAACTCTCCTTTCCTCTTGGGGCTTTTGAGATTCTCTCCTTATCTTTCTCTTGGGTAACTTAATTATGTTGTGTCTTGATATATTTTTCCTTGGGTCTACTTTCTTTGGGACTCTCTGAGCTTCCTGGACTTCCTAAAAGTCCATTTCCTTTGCCAGATTGAGAAAATTTTCCCACATTATTTGTTAAAATAAGTTTTCAATATCTTGCTCTTCCTCTTCTCCTTCTGGCACCCCTATGATTCAGATGTTGGAACACTTAAAGTTGTCCCAGAGGTTCCTAAGCCTCTCCTCATTTTTTTGCATTCTTGTTTCTTCATTCTGTTCCCATTGAATGCTTATTTCTTCCTTTTGTTCCAAGTCATTGATTTGAGTCCTGGTGCCCTTCCCTTCACTTTTGGTTCCCTGTATATTTTCCTTCATTTCACTTTGTTATAGACTCCATTTCTTCCTTCACTTTTCAAATGAGTTCAATCAATTCTGTGAGCATCCTGATTGCCAGTGTTTTGAACTCTGCATCCGATAGCTTCTCTGTCTCTTCATTGCTTAGCTCTTTTTGTATAATTTTGACCTGTTCATTCATTTAGGCCATATGTCTTTGTCTCAGTGTACCTGCTGTGTTGTAATGGGGGGTGTCTTAAGTATTCACCAGGGTGGGGCAACCCTCTTTGCTGCATTGTGGCACTGTTTGTAGGAGATGGGTCAGAGAGGGAACAATGCCACTTGCTCACTTGCTCATCTCTAGCCCCATTTCCAACCAACTTTCTTGTGAGACTAGGAGTTTCTCCCACCTTCACAACCCCCACAGGATTCTACAAACAGAGGTTTTGAGTCTTTAGTTTTCCAGCCAGCCAGCTCCCACCTTGCCTGTATGGTCCGCTGCCTTGCAACAGGTTCTCTCTGCCCATCTGCCCATCTCCACCCCTCCTTCTGTTATGGATGAATGTTTCTTCAAATTCTTGGTTTATGGAGTTCCACCCCCAGTCAAGGCACATCTGAGAATCAACAAATGAATGCATAAATAAGTGGAACAACAAACTGATATTTCTCTCTCTTTCTCTCATCAATAAATATAAATAAATAAATAAATAAATAATAGAAAGCATTCTTTCAGTACAAGATAAACAGAGGATTATTGTATGGGAATATCTATGCATAATGGTGACTTAAAATAGCTTGTGGGAGTCAAAGCTGACTGCTAGAAATATGGCAGTGCCTTTTCTTAATATGGGAAACACAGAACTTTGTGGGAAAAAACCTACAGATTTTGAGTATGTTAAATTCAAAGTGAATAAGTCCACTCAGGTGGAGATAGATGTCATTAGGCAATTTGAGTTTACAAAGAAAATTTGGGTGGGAGATACAAAGTTGTCATAGAGATGCCTACATCAGAGTGGATGAAATCATAGGAAAATAAACATTCCTAGAACAGAATCCAAAGAACATTAATACTTCAAAAATGGGCAGAGAATTCTATGAACTGGAGCTGACAGAGAAATAGATCTGAGAAAATATTGCATTTGGAAGCCAGATTAAAAAAAAATGTTTCAAGGGAAAGGGAATACTCGTATGTGTTAAATACTACAGTGACACTAAGTAAATGAGAACTGAGCTGTACCCATTAAAGTCCTTGTATGTCATTGATTGTCTTAACTAGACCTTTTTTGAGCGTGGAGTGTTGGGAAGAGGGTAGAAACAAGGAATAAAAATATCAAAAGCGTAAGGTGATGGTGCAAATACATGCAATACTCTTGAGAAACTGTGAAGGGCAGAAAGTTGGAAGTAAGGTGCTGGAATATTGTATCCAATGCTGGAAATAAATTTATTTTAATTACCAAAGTGATTAATGTATTGATCCATAGTAGGATGAACTGCCTTTAGAAGTGATGCTAGCACATTTCACTGTCTAGGTGCACATGTGCCATTTGTAAAAACAGCTGGAAATGTCACGGAGATTCTGTAATTAGGTTAATTAGCAGAAATTCCAGAGTGGATGTAGCCTGGTTATTGGCCTCACACTCTGGAGGACTTCCCATGGAAGAGGTAGGGGACACACCATGAGCTGCTACAGGGGGTGGGGCCCTGACAAGATGGATGGAGGTTATCAGGAGGCAGGTTTTGGTTTATTCCAAGCACAAGTATCATAAGAGACTCTTGCCACTCTGATGGTCCCCCAGGGAATGAACACTGTTATACATAAAAGAACACTGGAGGCAAGCAGATTGGCCTGCCAGCCTTTCCTTATATCCCCTTTTGCTTGTCTCTGTCCCTTCACTGAATCAGCTGCACTTGCTTCTATTGGGCTTGTACCAGGCTTGGCACAAGGGAATTTGTGTACTTTCCACTAGTTTGTTTTAAGATTAGAAAAAGGCCAACTCCTTTCTCTTTCACTTAAATCACAAAAACATTGCTTATTTACTGTAAGCAGGGAAGACATATAAAATGTAAAAGGAGAAATGAATCATATCCTATGACTACTTGTTCATTTATATTGTCTGGATATAAACAGTATTAATGAACTAATAAGTACCATTTTCTAAATTCATCCATTTTCACTAAAGCATTTCCATGCTCGTACCCATAAAAGGATTTTTGTGGATGGTATCTTATTATTGGTTTTTACAAAACTGAGATTCAGTCATACATGTTATTATTAAATTGGTTTTTTAATAATGTATTTTATAGTATTTTTCTATTACCATTTATTCCCATTATACCTTCTTCTTCATCCACCCCCCTCCTCTCCACTGCAATCACCACACTGTCCTCCAGGTGGATATAACTCATTTAAATAATGGCAAATATTTCATTCACAAAAGTTGGTATTACAGTTTATATAACCACTTGCTTATTTATTGGTAGTCCACTTATCTTCAATTTTCTCCTATACAAGTAATTTTTTGATAAATATTTTCATCATGTATCTCTACATACTAGTGAGTTTATTACTATAAGATTACTCCCAATGTTTATATTATTAGATCAGGAGGAAAGCAGCAGCACATACACACAAATATTAGGATATGGTCAAATTATTTTCTCAGGTTAATCATTTTCAATTTTCTTCTTCATATCTGGATAGAAGATGCTGACATTTTTCCAGAACCTGACTCTTAAGCCAAATCACATAGACTTTCCAAAATTAATACGCTTACAAAGCCCACAAGTCTCATTCTACTTGAAGTCTGAATAAGGGTAACAGATGCTTTGCTTTGCTTTCTTTTTCCTCCTTCTCCCTATTTCCCTCCCTCTCTTCTTTCCATCTCTTCCTCCCTTCTTTTACATTTTCACAGTGTTTTCTCTCCCCTAAACATTATTTCCTGACCCTTCGTTTGCTCCCCTCCACCACACTACACCTCATTCAGGTATACTTTGGACAATATGATGGGAGTTGCCAGAAATCCACAGCAGGGAGAAATAGATATTTTATAGGCAGAGACTCACTCCCTTCCTTGCCTCTCTTTCTTCATCTTTATGATCTTACTCTTCTGAAAGACTGAAGAAATATTAAACTATAAGTCCTTATACCAATAATAATTTTCTACAATCAAACCCAACAACTGAGGGTTAGTGATGTTTTGAATCCTGAAGTACCACCCAAGAGAGGTCCTGCCATCATTTTCAGAGATGTTTTCTGCATAGGGCAGGAGGTTTGATAGGATGAGATGGAAAGGTAAGACCAAACTGACATTTTATGGCAAGAACTGTATATACTTCTGTTTACTTGTGTTGTTTTGAATTGTGTCCATTTATTTTGTTTCAATTTTTCCATGTATTTTTGCTCTGTGTCTGCTTAATAAAGTTCTTCTTAGTATATTTATTTGAGTTTCATAGACACATTTTTGTCTCCCTGACTAGCTAGTAAACTATCTTTCTCTAAATTCTAATTGTTCTAGTCCTTTTAAAAAGTGTGTCCTGTCCCTGTAGTCTCTTTTTTGCTTGTCCATTTTTCACACTGAAAAAATTAAAAGGAAAGTTAAAAGTGTGTTGCATAATTTTCCTTTTAAAAGTGTAAGTGCAATATTGGATACAAATTATTTCTGTAATCTAGGACTTACTTGTTTTTAACATTCACTATTTATTACCACATGTTGTTAATATTAATTTATATTTCCTTTATTATTGTACTGATTAGCAAGATTTAAGAGATTTATATTTCACTGGATCTTATGCAGTGATTCATTCAATAACTGTTGATCAAGCTCCTAACATAGCATTTATAGAAGATTCTCAATGTTTACTTGTTGAATGAATGTGTACAATGTGCCAGGCAGTGTCCTAATAGCAGAAACACAGATGTGAATAAGAAATGCAAGGTTTTTCCTCTAGGGGAACTTTCATTGGGGTGGGGGTGTGGGGTATGTTTGTATTTGGATTTGTAGTGGAATGTGGAGAGTGATAAACAAGTAAACAGATAAAGTAATTTCAGCTAGTGATAGAGGCTAGGGTCCAATGAATGACTCAGTAACTCAGGCCAATAGATTATCTATAAGTCCTGTGCTTTCTCAATTTTCATTGAACTGAGCCTAGGGCACCAAATAATCTTGTTGTGGGGCAAGACCATGTCCACCTTTCCCTGATCCAGTGCTTCCCCATTGTCTGCTTCTGCAGGAATGAAACCCAAGAGCTGTCCTTCTGCTGGGCCCTGCACAGGTACATGAGTCAATAACAACTCCCCTGTGGGCTTCTTCCTTTCCACCAGGGGAGGTAACATTAGGTCCTGCTGCCTTGTCAGACAGGGACAAGCTCCGACTCAGGAATGGAGACACTGAGTGCTCAGGACGAGTGGAGGTTTGGCACAATGGCTCCTGGGGCACAGTGTGTGATGACTCCTGGAGCCTGGCAGAGGCCGAGGTGGTGTGTCAGCAGCTGGGCTGTGGCTCTGCCCTGGAAGCCCTACAGGAGGCAGCTTTTGGCCCAGGAAAAGGGCACATCTGGCTGGATGAGGTGCACTGCAGGGGCAAGGAGTCCTCCCTGTGGGCCTGTGCTGCACAGCCCTGGGGGCAGAGTGACTGCAAGCACAAGGAGGACGCTGGAGTAAAGTGCTCTGGTAAGTGGTGGAGAGTGGATTGGATTCCAGTTTAGCTGGAGCAGGGGCACAGCAATGAGCTGGGCTGAGATGAGATGGGAAATTGGTATTCAGAAAGAACCTAGGGGCTGAAGCCCTGGATTAGGAAAGGGGGAACTGGGAGGACACAATATTGATATTATGCTAACCAAAGGGAGATTGAAGGGCTTATGTGAGAAAAGTGAATTACCGTGCATTCTGGCCAATTCCTGTGCTCCAAACTCCTGTTTTTCTCTCTAGGTAAAAGAACAACATTGCCAACCACTACAGCAGGTACAGTGCCACCATCCATGGGTGTGAGACCATGGTCAAATTCTTGGGACATATTCTATAGAACCTCTGACAGAATTAGCCAACTCAGAAAAGAAACATCCCAAGGAGTAACTAGGTACTGGGGAGTTATCAGGTATTTTCCTTGGACAAACTTCCCCTTCCTTGGTTCACTGTGCCAGAAGTTTCTCATGACTTCAGGCCATAGGAGGCTGGTTCTAAGGATTTCTTCACCTGCCCATGATTGTAGCTCCTCAGCAGCCGACACCTATGCCAAGATGGTTTGGTGTTTTAGTCTGGTGAAGGCCAAGAGAAGGGGCTGAAGCTGTGCCCTGGCCCTCAAAGATTCTTGTACTTCCAGTGCTCCCTGATAACCCCCAGCATTCCCATGGATGATGCTGGAGTGGAGTTGAATTTATCTTAGGACATGGGCTGAGAGAGTGCCCACCAGGGTGGCAG
Organism: Phyllostomus hastatus; assembly: GCF_019186645.2. Classification (NCBI taxonomy): domain Eukaryota; kingdom Metazoa; phylum Chordata; class Mammalia; order Chiroptera; family Phyllostomidae; genus Phyllostomus; species Phyllostomus hastatus. The sequence continues at coordinate 13,506,686 of NW_025334039.1, read as the reverse complement.
TCAATCCCATTATGTTGGAAGCTGGTACTTCACTGTCCTGAGCTCTCTGGAAATGTTGGTGTAAGTGAGACTAACTGTACATATGCCCTGCTCCAAATCCTCTTGGCTTTGTTCTTTTAGGGACCAGATCTGTCCCAAGGCCTGTCCCTGGTGTCTTTTCCCTGCCTTGGATCCTTTGCCTCATCCTGGGGGCCCTTCTCTTCCTGGTCCTCATCATCCTAGTGATTCAGCTGCACAGATGGAGAATGGAGCACAGAGGTGAGCTGCATGGGGTACTGTGTAACATGGAAAGTGTATTCAGGCAGGAAATGGGGCAGGGGTGCCAAGGGGAAACTGGGAAAGGTATCTGTTCTTACTCTATTAGTTTGCAAAATCCTTCTGCCCCTCATTACCCACTAAGGACTGAATATACAGACAATCTAGAGAGTGGGGTATGAGCACTCCGAAGTCATGGCTTTTTATATGAGGCCGGTAAGAGTAGGAGCTGACCTTTGGATACAGGATTAGACAAAGGAAAAAAGTGCAGGCATGGTGCTTGGGCATAAGACTACACAGGAGCCCTGAAAACCGTGAGGGTTTTTCCAGTGTGAGTGGAAATACAATGAAGGATCATCCTGTTGGTTCAGCACTGTCAGGGGGCAATCTCTGACCTGCTGGTGGTTTGCTCAGCCTTATCCAGCTTTGAAGACGCTTTTGACCAGGCTGTGTATGAGGAGATTGACTATCTTGTAACACCAAAGAAAGAGGATCTACTGAGCAGCTCAGGTGAGTGTCCCTGCCTTGTCCTCCTGGAACCTCTACTTCTCAGCCATCCACTGGCTTGGAGCCTGGTTTTCTCAACATATGCAGACCCCACATATACCCCAGGCTCACAGAGGCATGAGGAGTCTGTCCACAGTCCCTGGAGCTTCAAGCCTTCCCTTGACACCACAAAACCATTCTAACCCATCATTTCTTCTGGCCTTACTGTGCAACCTCTGGACACAGAAAGGATTGTTCTGTTTGTTTTCATGATGTTTTTCTCCACTTTAGAGTTCCTGTCAGATGACTCAGTAACAAAACTGCCATATTATACCAGGGATGGTGAGTAAAATAGTGACTATAAATCTGTTCTAGGTAGGAGAGGTAGATCTGTCCTGGCTGGGCACTGGGGGCAAGGGAACTTCCCCCACAGATGACAGCCAGGGGGAATAGTCTCCCTTTGACTGAGATGAGAGGGTTCCTTTGTCTTACTGGGCTCCAGTCTCCCTCTTCTCTGGCAGCTCTGCAATGCCCCATTATGGGGTTAGGCTCTCAGTGTCCACAACCACCCTCATTCAGTCACAAGAGCACAAATTATTTTTAAAAATAACATCTGGAAAGTATAACCTGATATAATATTTTAGTAACAGTCTCCAGTTTCAGAGTTCCTTTGATAAATTTTTACTTTTAATCAAGAAATACTGACATATTTGGATCATTTTCTGGTTTCCTGGCACACAGAAATGAATTAAATGGTCTTGGAAAGACCCGTTAAAGCATGGTGTGAATGGTGCCTCTGTTTAGAAACCATCAGAATCTCTGGGTCAGAAAGGACTGTAGGTATTGTCTAAACCAACCCATTTACTGTGGTTTTACCTGATCCCTTTGCCCATAGAAGCCTCAGCTGAGAGGACTGATGCCTTTGCTGAGGGTTACGATGATGCAGAAGAGCTACCAGTGCCCAAGGCTCCTTCTGCCTCTCAGATGGGTGAGCAGGAAGCACTCCCAGAGGAGAATGGAGTGAGAGCTTTTCAGACAGGTGAGTGGAATTAATTCATCTCTGTCGTATTTTGTCTCTGACCTAGACAGGATGAATTTGAACTTCTCAATGCCCATTCTTCTTGTAGGTTCAAAATTTGGATGACCTCATATGTTTGATAGTATCACTTAGACCATGTGCCTTTCTCTAACTTTCATGTTCCTTGGGAGGGAGGAAGCACTGTGTAATCTTGGTAGCTGTTTTTCCATAACATCATCTCTTTTTTTTTTTCTTTCATTTTTTTATTGTTTTCCAGGTACAGTTGTCTCCATTTTCCCCACACCACTCTCCACCTTACGGAACCTGAACTCCCACCCTCAAACCTAACCCCCTTTGGCTTTGTCCATGGGTCCTTTATATATGTTCCTTAATGACCCTTCCTCTTCTTTACCCCGTTACCCTCCTCTCCTCTTCCCTCTGGTTGTTTTCAGCTTGTTCTTTATTTTAATGTTTCTGGTTATATTTTCCTTGTTTGTCTGTTATGTTGATTAGGTTTCAGGTGTAGGTGACATCATATGGCATTTGTCTCTCACCCCTTGCCTTATATCACTTAGCATAATGATCTCCAATTTCATCCATGCTGTCGTGAAGGGAATGATGGCCATCATAAGCAGTACAACAAACAACAAGTGCAGGTGAGGATGTAGAGAAAAAGGGAACCCTAGTACACACTTTTGTGGGAAGGCAGACTGGTGCAACCATTGTGGCAAACAGTATGGAATTTCCTCAAAAAACTAAAAATGGAACTGCTTTTGACCTGGCAATTCCACTGATAGGATTATACCCTAAGAATCCTGAAACACTAATTCAAAAGAACCTATGCACCCCAATGTTGATAACAGCACAGTTTACAATAGCCAAGTGCTAGAAGCAACCTAAGTGCCCATTAGTAAATGAGTGGATCAAAACACTGGTACACTTACACAATGGAATACTACACAGCAGAAAGAAGGAGCTCCTACCCTCTGTTATTTTAAATATTTTATTGTTTATGCTGTTACAATTGTCCTAATTTTCCCTCTTTACCCTTCCCCACCCAGTCCACCCTCATCCCCACAGTCAATTCCCACCCCATTGTCCATGTCCATGGTTTATTCTTATATGTTCATTGACTAATTCCTTCACCTCCTTTCAACCAGTCCCCTTTTCCTTCCTCCTCTCTCACAGGTGTTGGTCTGTTGCATGATTTCTATGCCTCTGTCTCTATTTTTCTCACCAGTTTCTGTTTTTCATTAGATTCCACTTATAAGTAAGATCTTATGGTATTTGTCTTTCATTGACTAGCTTATTTCACTTCTGGAGCATAATAGTCTCCAGATCCATCCATGCAAAAGATAAGAATTTATTCTCTTTTACTGCTGCATAGTATTCCATTATTTAAATGTACCTCTTGCACAAGCTCAAACTAGAGCCTGAACCCGCACCCCAGGAATCTAACTCATGACCTTTTGGTTTGCACTATGCTGCCCAACCAACTGAGCCTCAATGGCCAAGAAAGTTATCAAATCCTTTTAAATTCAGACTTCCCTCTCCATCACTTCCTCTTAATTTTTCAGGAAATCCTCATTTCTTGTCCAACTATTTATAAAGCCTTCTAAGCAAATTACATCAACTCATCTCTCTTTATTGGAAATTGATGGAGGACAAATTAGCACTCTCCCACAAACCTGCATCTAAGTGGGCAAGAAAGCAAGGAAGATGAGACTTAGAGGAGGTCCAGAAAGAATATACACAGAAGAACCTGGAACTTTTAGTTATATGAGTTTTACAGATTTAAAGATATAGTATAGTCATCAATACCTATGTGAGGTGTAATACATATGACTGCAGTAGCACCAGGCATGGGAGTAATAGAAACACACTGTTGCAAAGTTCTTACATTTTACCTGACTTAGTACAGTTTTTCCTCTAATCAGAATGTGATAAGATAATGCTACATGTTCTATTTTCTAGAGGAACCACTAAAAATTGATGTAAAGTTATATAGCTAAAAAGCCGGTAGAGGAATTAAACCAGAATATTACATATGTTCATTTAACTAAAAAGAAAGTAGGAAAGAAGAACAAAAGAGAGAGTAAATAGAAAATAGAGCCCTGGCTGGTGTAGCTCAGTGGATTGAGTGTGGGCTGCGAACCAAAGCATCACAGGTTTGATTCCCAGTCAGGGCACAGGCCTGGGTTGCAGGCCATGGCCCCCAGCAACCACACATTGATGTTTCTCTCTCTTTCTCTCTTTCTCCCTCCCTTCCCTCTCTAAAAATAAATAAATAAAATCTTTAAAAAAATACAGATCAAAATGGTGTTGCTACACCCACCCAGAAGCACTTGTACCCAGCATTGTACCCAGAAGCACTTCTTGAATTAATACGCTATTCTGTGCTCTGGTTCCAGGGAGGACTATTGCCTGATCTCCTGTGATACAAGAGGAATCCATATTTTTAGGGGCCTGCTCTATGGAATTTACATATTTCTGGCAAAATTAATCATGTCATATAGGAAAGACCCAGTGATCAGGAATTTATAATCCTACAAACTTGTGGCAGCTGTAATTCTCCAAAGCCTTACCAGCTACCATTGTATAAAAATCCCTTAAAACCAGGTTCAGTTTGGGTTGACAATGCTTAGGGCAAAACCTGGGTTGATCACACCTTGAGGTTCAGGCAGATCCACTGTATCTGAAAGGTGATTTCATGGTCTTGAGGACTCAGGAGATAACAAGAATAAAGGTGTGTTCTCCTGGATTGATCAACCTCTCTAAAACTGCATGCACAACCTACTTCTCTTCCCTGGCACCAAATCAGATCAGCTCATCTCTGGTATCTCCTCCTTACTGAGATCCTCTGTAGCATACTGGGGCTCTTCTTTTTCTGGCCCTTACCATCCTGGGGATTCAGCTACACAGAGAGCAGAGCCCCATAATGGGCTGTAGGGAGGTTAAGTGATCTGGAAAGTAGTGGGAAGGGTACTGAACTGGTGAGTTGTGATATCAAGAAAAGTGCATAAATATTGATCTTCATCTTATTATCTGCCAAAACTCTACCTTCTCTTCAACAAACTTCAGAATTTGAAAGAATTGAATCCTTTGTCCTGGAATGAATGTAAAACTGCTCAATAATTTAGGTTTCCTTTTAAAAATTTATAACCTCCTATGTGAATAGTGCCTGTGGAATTCAGCATAGGATTAAAATCAGGGTTGGGAAACCTAGCTCTGTCCCAAAGGGGCACAGGGCTAAGAAGGGGCCCTAGTAGCCCACAAGGGATTTGCCAAGAATGAGCATTTCAGAGTGCTAGAAGCTTTGTCTCTTGGTAAAAGGAACATCTGCAGGGCAGTCTCTACACTAATGCCACATTCCCCAGCCTTATCTGCTGTTGAAGATGCTCCCAATGAGGTCGTGTACCAGGAGATTGATTACGCCATAAAACTAGAGAAGGAGGACTTGTCAGACAGCTCAGGTGGGTTCCATGCCTTCCTCTCTGTTCACGAGCTGGCCATGGGTTATCTGCAGCAAGCACAGACCCAACCACCAACTCAACTTCACACAATCAACCTCCTCCTAATCCAGGAGCTGAAAGCCCTCTCTCTACAAGCCTGAAGTCTCAAGGTTTTTTCTAAACAATGACACTGGGTCTCCTAAGGAAAAAGTTTTTCCATTTGTCTGTATGTTTTTCTCCCTATCAAGAAACCTGTCTGATGACTCAGTGACTAAGCTGCTGTATTATACAGGGGACAAGGAGGGGAATGGAGACTCTGACTCTACTCCAGATAGTAGGTCTTCCCTCAGATGATAAGGATGAAGAGGAAGAATCTTTCTGAGGAGAATTCCATCATCTCTTACGATTAGTATGGAAAGGATCCCTTCTTTCCAATTCACAATTTTTCCTCCATCTGTCTACTCTGTGACCACAGAAAGAAAAGATCAGACTGAGTTCTCTGTATTCACAGCTACTCCTACTCAGTTACAAACACACACCTAGTGAATTATGGATTCAAAGGCCATTTATTAAAACACCTAAAACTGATCACCTTAAAAATTCTGTATCAGCCCTGGCTGGCCTAGCTCAGTGGATTGAGCATGGGCTGCGAACCAGGCATCGCAGGTTCAATTCTCAGTCAGGGCACATGCCTGGGTTGCAAGCCACAGCCCCCAGCAACCACACAGTGATGTTTCTCTCTCTCTCTCACTCTCGCTCTTTCTCTCTCTCTCCTCTCTAAAAATAAACAAAAATAAAATCTTTAAAAAATATATAAACAGAAATCTTTAAAAAAAAATTCTGTATCAAGAGTGAGTACTGGGAAGTATGGTTGGATCCTGAGATAGTATAATGTTTAGATCATTTAGTGGATTATGTGTATACTGAGATAAAAACTGATTTCAATAAACCCTGAAATACTTTGGAGTGCTTAGTACCTATACTTAACAAGTGCCACAAGCTCTTATTTATAAGAGACATAAGAGAGAAGTGTTCTCCTGGATATTTTCCAGATAATAATGTTGAGCAGCTCTTGGGATGAAGCATGCCCAGGAGACTTCCTGGGGATTAAATCCTGAAGTCAACTGAACTCTAGAGGGGATTAAAATACAAACCTCCTATGACTGGGACAGGAAGGATCTCCTATCTCTGAGTGACCTGTATCCAGGCTTCCCTCTCCCTGCCAGTTCTGTGTCTCCCACAGCTTCAGAAGACACGTGGACAGCTTGGGTTCTCTTGGTCCAAATTCATTCTCCATTATTCACTGATATGTGCATATTACATGTTACAACTCTGTACCATATGCTTGAAAATAGTACCTGAGATTCATAGCAAAATAACTTTTGTTTATGTTTTGTTGTATCAGTGACCATGTTAGAAAAATATTATTGACCTTGATATTTTGGGATATTTAAAAGATTTAAATTATGTCAGAGAATATTGAGATCAAATATATACCTTTGAGACAACCATGGAATATGGTATCTATATTTATTAGCTATTAGAATCCTGCATTAGAAGGGACTTAGGGCATCACCTTGTCCAACCATATTTTGATATTTCACCTACATCCTTATCTGTTTTCAGAGCCTCCAGGACAACATGTCAATGCCATAGGAAATGGTTATGATGATGTTGAGAAATTACCTATTTCTGAAATTCCTTCTTCCCCTGGCATGAGGGACAATTGTTTTTTCCCAAAAGAGCGAGGTGATGTCTGGTATTCCCAAAGAGGTGAGTGGACAGCTTGGTCTCCAGTAGCCTCACTTCCTTGTGATGGACAAGTTGAGTCTGGACCTATCGACAGTCAGTTTTTCTTTATTTGGATACTTAGATAAGATCAGCTCTTCTTTATCTCAGTATATTGTAGCCATTTCATCTCTTCTGAGAGGAGAAACAAAGTGTGTGCATGTCTGCCATCAATTAATGTAAACATCTCTACAAGTAGCAGAGGCTTTGCTCCCATTTTATATCTCCAGCTGAAATATATGTTCTGACAATAATTATAGGTGCTCCTTCAGATTGTGAGAAGGAATCTGGAAAGTTTTTTAATATCAATGTAAATTAAATTTCTGAACTATAAAAATTTGTTTTGGGAGAACCATGTAACCAAATGTTTTAAGTTGGCATTGCCCACTATTAACGCAAAATATGCAGAGCCCTAAATTAGACTCATAACATCTCCTCCCTGAAAGGAAACTAAGATACAATTTTCTCTCAATGTTTCAATTGACAAAAACCTTCATTCCCTAGGACTACGCTTTCTGTTATGTGAGCATGTGACCCTGGGCACAGGGGGATCTGACTGAGCTGCTCCGTTTCAGCATCTGACAGAGGACCCAGACTGTTCTCATGAAACTTTTAGGCAGGTTTGGTCTGTTATTGAAGTGTTGAGGCAAGGTCATCTGAGGTGCTCTTGAGAGGTCATCTCCTGCCTTCACTTCTTAAGAAATCAGGTCACTGATGTGGAAGAGAGCATTCATGTCTTTTTCCTCTCCTTGTCATTATTCATTCACCTCCTTCCAAACTGTGGAGATCAAGACAATACTACACAGAGAAGCAGAATCAGTCTAAAGGAGCTCTATCTAGCCTTTCACACAAATTTGGTAGCCACTTTGTACTGGTCTCCTTCCTCCAGAGGACTCTGTCTTGTATTTTTGTCACCACTGAAATCTGAATTTTCCTTATTGTTTCAGGCATCTCTCTACAGTCTCCTGGTGAAGCTGTCAATATTTCACTGGAAGAGAAAGGGTCCACTTTGGTCCTGAGACAAGAAGACCCTGGATATGATGATGTTGAGCTTAGCACCATGTAGCACCATTCTGGGAGCAAGTAATTCTTCAAAGAATCCTCTGTAACATTGTTTTTCAATAAATGAGAGCCCTATCTCCTTCCTTACTGCAGAGCTTTTACCTGTACCTATGCTGAAAGGAAATTATTCATAATAAATACTCTGAGCTTCATAGACAAATGCTATTCTTTAATTATTTAGGTATTTTCACCCATCTCATCATGGAAAATTCAGTCTACAAACATTCTTCTTTCCTCAAGTGAAATTTTGTTGAACAGTCAGTGTTGTCACCTCTCCTCAGACTATGGACTCACCTTCCTTTAGGATCAGAGAGGGTCACACCTTCCTTGACCAGCATAAAACTCCGAAAACTGGCCCTGAACTGGGTGTTTACTCTTAGGAAGATAAACTCAGAAACATGTAACTGAATATTCCAAAACATTTCACCTCTCTCTGAAATCCTAAAGGGAGGTTCAAAGTGAAGGTTGCTAGGTAGAAGGGAAATGGTGGAAATTCTTCTAATTTAGCTCAAATTTTTATAGAATATTAATGACAAACATCTACTACTACACAGCAATATCTTTTACTCTAACTGCCTTTTTTATTGTCTAGTTATATCCCAACATCCTAAAGCTACACCACCTCCAACAAACTGTGTCTTTTCACAAGATACAGTCTGTGTTCATAAACCTATCATTTTCTCTCCTTTTTTAACTCTATCTCTTTTTCATTCTCTTCTCTCACTGTATTTGTGCAGACACCAAACAATTCTAACCTCCCTGATTACAAGAGCTTTTTAAGTGGCTCCATTTACTTTCAACTCTTTGTATCCCAAATGATTGTTATATATTACTTGAGCTTCATCAAAAGAAAGAGAGGAGAGTAGAAGGACAGGCAAGCCAAAAAGATGTAATTTTCTTGCCTAAAAAGCACTACTGCAGCCCTGGCTGGCGTATCTCAGTGGATTGAGATACTGTGCTTCTCATTCACATGCTGTGAACCAAAGCATCACAGGTTTGATTCCCAGTCAGGGCACATGCCTGGATTGCAGGACACGGCCCCCAGCAACAGCACATTGATGTTTCTCTCTCTCTCTCTCTTTCTCCCTCCCTCACCTCTATAAAAATAAATAAATAAAATCTTTTAAAAAAAACCCACATTAAGTTTAAAAAAAAAGCACTACTGCTTTATAATCAGCTATACCAAGTTTCCAAAATTAAGTTATTTGCATGCCAGCATAATGAATATTCCCATACCTACATTTTAACTCTATTACTATATAACCAAGATCTTCTTTACATTTACTATCTTGAGATAAATATTTTGTTCAATAGTAGAATATATATTATTACCAAAAATATCTATGAAATAATAGAAATTTTTCTGAACTTCACAAACTATATGTACATTTACTTTTCAAAAACTTCCCATGTGCTACCTTAAATCGAAATCTGGGAAACAGCACACTGCATTAGAAAACTCAAAACCCATAGCCCATGAAGCTCTCCACATTTGGAACTCTCTCTCTCTCTTTAGCATCATTAGCTCATTCCTTACAGTTGTTTTAGGAACAAGCAATACTGAACTGCTCAGCATTCCCTAAACCATCGGGTTCTGTTGAAACTCTGTGTTTTACTTGTGTTTCTTCTTCCTAAATTGACCTTTTTCACACTACTTTCTTTGTCTTTTTCTCTTTCATCTGTCCCCATTTTAAATAAGTTGTCATTTTTTACTCATTTCAGTTCAATAAGTGGAACTGGGTTAGTGTAATCATCAAATACTTAATGAGATAAAGTCCTACTGGAGAATATTTACATATTCTGAATGAATTTTGCATTTCAGAGAATATATTTCTTTGTTATCACTACCACTTTTACTAGGTTCATGTCTTTAATGAATGTTATCTGACTCTTGTTACCACAATTCCTTTTTCCAGAAATGGTAAATCTAGGGTTGATTCTGTCTCTGTGCCACATTATTCAAACACGAGGGACAAACAGAAGCAACATTCACTCTAGCTAACCAACAATAAGCTTTTATAATTTCTGGCTGCATTCAATCATCAAATGAGCACTATGACAAATTTGATAACTGATGATCCCAGTTTTTTTCCACATCACTTTCACCTTTTTGTATATCCTGCTAGAAAAGTTTGACTGGGTCTCTCTAAGTGGTAATAATTGCTTGGACACAATCTGAGTTTTAATCCCTCAGTAATTGTTTCAACTAAACTATATTAAATAAATTTCTCAGTTAAAGAAGACTCAGCTCCCATTGAGAGGAAATAAGATTGAAAGAGAAGTAAGGCCTTTCTACTAAGTAAGAATCAGACTGATTAGCAGCATAAAGCAAAGAGAAACCATGTCTTTGAGATGCTAAAGATCCTCTTGCTCTAAAGAGAGTCTGGGAGAAAGACTTTGCATCAACCTTTGTGTGAGGACAACTGTCCTGTCACTATCTCCTCTGATCTAGTGCATATCAACCCTCTAGTCCCAGTGTCAGCTCTGGGCCAGAGTCAGGTAGATGGATCTGAAACAGTTGGGGAACATATTTTTTCTACTTAAATATAAACCCAAGAATACAATTTACAAATCCAAATTAGAGTAAAAGAAATAAAGTGAAGATCTGCAGGGTAACATTCTTGCACTTCCACCCTCTAGCCATCAAGAAAAGAACCACACAGAGATAAATGCTTAGCACATTTCACAACAGGCTGTGAAGATTATGGGATGTGACCAGAGTAAGAAGAGCAGAGGGACTGCAGAGAATTAAGCCTGTTAAGTGGAGAGTTAATTTTGGTTTCTGAATCATTACAAAGGTGGTAGTTATTTGTGGGTGTTCAAAAGTTAAGATAAAAAGCTCATATCCATTGAAAAATGTAAAAGATTGTGTAAATCACATAGGAAAGCTACTCATCACTATGGAAGTAGTGAATGTGGAAGAAACAAGCACAGAAGTGAAAAAATGATTATGTACATCCATAGGTATAAACAACACAGAAGTTCAGTATTATACTTTACTACAAAGCAATCTCCTCTATTATTAAGGACAAAGTATGAGTTTATGCTTACATGGAAGTAGTAAAAATTAAACTTGAAAAATTATATAAAATAGTATAAAAGCCTAACATGACCAAAATCAAGATGTAGAACTAGTCAATCACCATGAAAGAACTCCTTTATGCTGCTTCTTTGTATTCACATTCACCTCCCACCCCACCTCAGTCCTCTACCTACCACCATCTCTACAGTTTTGTCATTTTCTAACGCTATATAAATAAAATTGTTACAGAACACAACAAGGGGAGCCTGAGACAATATACTACTATTGAAAGAAGGCCCCAGGTCCGTTTTGTCCGCCGCCATAGGAAAGATGTCTCTCAATGCCAGAGATTTGTGAAAAGGAAAGGAAATGTTTATTTAATGCTATACAAACTTAAAGTAATGACCTAATGTCTTTATCAAAAATCCTAAAGTCCCTTAAAGCACCCACAAGCAGACACAGTCCTTCCTTCCTTCCCCCTTTGCCCAGTACAGAGTACCGTATCTCAGGAAAGGAAAACGAAGTCCATGGCTCAGACAGTCCTCTGGTTCTTCGTTAGTCCTCCATCTCGACTGGGAGACCTCCCTGGGTTCCCGGCACCCTCGGCTGAGTCGCCAGGATCTCTGCTAAAACCAGGTGGTGGTTCCCCTTCTAAAGCTGTGGGGGTCCCCACTCTGTCCAGGCCTCGTGGTTCTCCCTCTCAGGGCTGCGGGAAGGGGAGAGTCCCCACTCTGTCCGGGCCGCGTGGTTCTCTCTCCTAAAGCAGCACGGTTCTTCCTCCTCTCAATGGCCGTGATCCTCTCTGCACCTCCACAGCCACATGGTTCTCCTTCTCAAAGCAGCATGGTTCTCCTCCTCAGGGCTGCGGGAAGGGGAGAGTCCCCACTCTGCCAAAGCCGCGGGGTTCTCTCTCCTAATGGCCGCCAAGTCTGGGTTTTAAATCCCCGCGGCCAATCTTCCTCTGCAGCCTCATTTCCGATTCCTCCCACACTCGGCTTCACTTGCCAGAATAGTATCCTTCCAGGTTTACTGAGCTGCCATCATGAGTCTGGGCAGGTGTGACCCCATGTCCTGGAGCCAATCTTCTCCGAGCTCCCACGCAGGTGCTGTAGCTTGAGGGATCTGCCCCCAGTCACGTCTTGGTGGGGAAGTTACTTCCATTCCCCTGGCTCAGAGATGATCACAGCTATTTAACATATCTAAGCGACCAGCCAAAGGCTATAGATATGTTAAATGACCACGCCAGAGGGTAGCTGCAAGGCTGTTGCTATGCAAAACAGCTCTCAATGGTCCTGCTCCATTTGTCCCTTCCCCCAACCCACACCCTGGGTGGGGGCGGGGGGTGGAGACATCTTAAAATCTCCTGGACGCCTTAAGTTTTGGACCCCATTTCAAATGCCCATTTGGGGTCACCCCTCTTGGCTGTACCCTGTAACAAAATCATGTTAAGTTTTGACTGTAATGTCCTGCAACTTTTTTCACTAAGCAAAATACTGTTTAAACCTATTTGATTGTTGCATGTATAAGTAATTCATTCTTTTTTATTGGAGAAAAGTATCCCATTGTCCAGATGTATCATACCTTGTTCAATCACTGACCTACTGAAGACATTTGGGCTATTTCCAATATTTTGTTATTACCAATAAAACTGATAAGAACATTCATTTACAGGTTGTTTGTGAAAATACATTTTTATTTATCTGGGATGAGTGTCCAAGAATGCAATGGCTGCATCAGATGGTAAGTTCATGTTAGGTTGAAGACACTGCCAAAGTGACACTGGACCCTACAGGACACCTACTACATCAGGCCACACTACCAAGACATTGAGTCAAAGCAGCTCTACCTAATACATAGAAACAAACACAGGGAGGGGAGACTAAAAAAATGAGGAGACAAAGAAATATGGCCCAAATGAAAGAGCAGAAAAGAACTCCAGAAAAAGACTGAACACAATGGAGTTAAACAATCTATCAGATGCAGTATTCAAAACACTGCTTATAAGGATGCTTAAGGAACTCATTGGGTACTTCAACACCATAAAAAAGATCCCAACAGAAATGAAGGATATGCTAATTGAGATAAAGAACAATTTACATGGAATCAACAGTGTAAATGTGGCTATCACTTCCAATACTATGTTGACTAGAAGTGGTGAAAGTGGACATCCTTGTCTTATTCCTGATTTTAGTGAGAAAGCTTTTAGTTTATCCCCATTGAGTATGATGTTGGCTTAGTTTTCTCATATATGGCCTTTATTGTGTCCTTGAAGTATGCTCCCTCTACTCCCACTTGGCTGAGTGTTTTTATCATAAGTGTGTTCTGTATCTTATTAAGTGCTTTTTCTGCATCTATTGATGTGATCATGTGATTTTTGTCTGTCCTTTTGTTTATGACATGTATTATGTTTATTGATTTGTGAATGTTGTACCATCCTTGCATCCCTGAGATGAATCCCACTTGATCATGGTTTTTAGTGTATTGCTGGATTCAGTTTGCCAATATTTCATTGAGGATTTTAGTATCTGTGTTCATCAGTGATATTGGCCTGTAGTTTTCTTTCTTTGTTGTGTCCTTATCTGGTTTTGGGATTAGGATGATGCTGGCTTTATAAAAAGAGTTGGTTGTCTTCCCTCTTCTTGGGTTTTTTGGAATAGTCTGAGAAGGATAAGAGTTAGCTTTTCCTGAGATGTCTTTCATTCCTTCTGTGAAACTGTCCAGTCCAGGGCTTTTGGGTCCTGTGAGTTTTTTGGTTACTGCTTCAATTTCACCAGCTGTTTTCAGTCCACTCAAACATTCTGCTTCTTCTTGATTCAATTTTGGAAGACTATGTGTTTCTAGAAGTTTGTCCATTTCATACAGGTTTTCAAATTTCTTGGTATACAGTTGTTCTTAGTAATTTCTTATAATCCTTTCTATTTAGTGTTATCAGTTGTAATATCTCCTTTCATTTCTGATTTTATTTATTTGGGCCCTCTTTTTTTCTTGATGAGTCTCCTTAAATAAAGACTTATCAATTCTGTTTATCTTTTCAAAGAACCAGCTCCTGGATTTATTGATCCTTTGGATTGCTCTTTTAGTCTCTGTGTCATTTAATCCTGCTCTGATCTTGATTATTTCCTTCCTTCTACACTCTCTGGGCTTTGTTTGTTGTTGTTCCTCCAGTTCTTGCAGCTGTAAAGTTAGATTGTTTACTTGAAATGTTTATCTTTTTCAGGTAGGCCTTTATCACTATCGACTTCCCTCTCAGGACTGCCTTTGCTGTGTCCCAGAGGTTTTGAACTATTGTGTGTTTGTTTTCATTTGTTTCTAGAAAATTTTTTATTTCCTCCTTGATCTCATTATTAACCCATTCATTGTTTAATAGCATGCTATTACCTTGTTTTGAATGCCTCCCCTGCTTTGCCTCCTGAGTACCACTACATGGGCCACTCACCACGGCTGGGATTTCTCAGCTGCCAAAGCCATGCATTGCTCTGGGAAGTGGGAGAGGATGGCCTCGCTCTCCTTTTCATATAAATCTCTTAGAGGAATACTAAGGGGTTATTACATTGCATCACCAATGCCTTACAAGGTTCTTCATGAAAATAGTTCTTTCCACTTTTATTCATAGACCTCCCCCTCCCTAAGACCCAGATATTGCTAATTGTCCCTTTAGTATCCAATCTTCAGATACTAAAGCTTTCACACTGAGCCAGGCTTGTCTACTTGACATGTCCCAGAGCACCTCTTAACAAGCTTTGCCAGCAGACTCCCTGAAAACCCCCTTCATACACAAATCCCAGTGGTAGGCATGCTGGGTTCAAGGTGGAGGAGGGCTGGTGGTAGGAATGCTCAGAACTGCACTGTAGCTTTTCAGAAGCTGAGCTAGGATTCTGCCTCCAAAACCTTTGCTCTTTCCACTCTACTATTTGGCATCTGGTTAAAAAACATCACTTTTCTTTAATGATTTAAATAGAAACACAGATTCCTCATAATAAATTTATCTTGTTATAGTCAATGTATTTTTTGCATTGGATTCTTATTTTAGATATTATCCTATTATGAAATATAAAGAGGAAATTAGAAAGGACAGAATATAAACTTTCTGTGTTTTATATACTATAAAATATCTTCCAGAATATGTCTGAATATCAAGCATAACACTAGGTATATGATACAGTCCGTAAGCTATAGTTATTGTTATCGGCATGGTCTGCTCATTTGCTATTTAGAACATGAAAATTCTGCTTATAAATCCAGACACTAAGGTCAAACAGTTTTACCAGGACCACATAAACAGATTTTGGGTTCCAAATTGTGTGATTACAAAGCCCACATTTGTCCAACTTAAACTCGGCTTTGTTATTGCTCCCTCTGTTCCACCCACAAAATTCTGTTCTCAGAGGTTCTGAAATCTCCCTTTCATTATCCCGCCTCCTCACTCATCTCCCCACCAGCACGAGACACACTTCAGTTTCCATGGTATTGTTTTCCCATTGCAATTATAAAATACACTTTGGAATTATTTACTAGACCCTGGTGCCAAATATGACACAATGAGTGCTTGTATATAAGTCAGTAACTATTAATTACTTTAAACAATGCTTTTCTGCTTGATGTAACAATTTCAAACCCACAAATTCAACATTTGTCAGGAGACAGAAAAGACTCAGCTCATGCCTGTGGGTGAAAAGTACCATAAGTGAAATCAAAAGAGCTGTGCAGTTTTGGTCTGTGAATGTGAAGCTAAAACACAGATGAAAGAATTTGGTGAAAGTGTCTCAATGTAATTACTTGTATACTTCTCTAGCATTACCCACTAATTATTCATTGCACAGGAAGAAAAGAATGCTTATTTTTTTTAATGTTGTGGACACAGTTATAAATGAACAGATATGCCATCTACATTGTACAATGACTGCATGCTTATAAAACAAGTCACATTGTAAAACATTATGCATAGTGAAACATAGTGGGAAAATCCATAAAGTGATGTAAACTTTAGAGTTCAAATGTTTGTATTTTCACCAGGAAGGCAATTAATTTCTAAGGTCACTTCTTGAGAACATTAGTTTAGAAAATACCCAGGAGACTCAAGTCTGTCTTAAAGTGTTGTCTCCAGTCAACTAACCCAAAATGCCAAGAAGCTCTGTTCTTTTTCATGTATTTAATGGATCTTGTTCAGCTATAATTTATTAGAGTTTAATATGTACCAGGCTTTGTGGTAAGGCTTGTATTCATTATCTCATTTATTCTTCCCCACAATGTTAAAAGATAAATATTATTATCACCATTATGCAAATAAAAAAAAAACTTGACAATGGATTCATGTAAATATTAATAATGGATATGTTTCTTTTAAAGTTACATCTTCAGGGCCTATTTATATCATTCACATAGTTCTTAAGCCAGACTTCTCAAGGTCCTAAGACTTAGAGTTATTCCATTGTTTGTACCTACAGTAACATTTTGAGGACACTTCATCCATTTCTCTATAACATAGGAGATAGATTCATCTCCTTAAAGTGTTGTTCAAGGAAAATGGACAAAAGCTTAGAAAGTTCAAAACCACTACTAGAGAGAAAGGAAAAGAAGTTCACTCTAAAGTCCTGGAAAGGTAAAATCCGGGAGGAGAGTCGTTCAGAGAGTCCACGCTGGGCACCTGCTATGGATAAAAAAGATGAATTACAGTGACAGGGATTTGAGTTTTCTTAAAGATTTTACTTATTTATCGTTAGAGAGAGAGGAAGGGAGAAAGAAAGAGAGAGAAATATCAATGTGTGGTTGCCTCTCATGTGCCCCCTACTGGGTGCCTGGCCCACAACCCAAGCATGTACCCTGACTGGGAGTCAAACTGGTGACTCTTTGGTCCACAGTCCTGCACTCAACCCACTGAGCTTCACCAGCCAGGGCAAGGCTTATAATTCTCTATGTGTTTATCAACCTCACTAAAGAAGGGGTTGAATGAGAAGGCAATGAAAAAGGTGGTCATTGCAAGAAGAATGTACAGCCAGAAGCCCATATTTAGGAGCTAATAGGTGTCTGACTCAAACTCACACATGAAGATGAAAATAGGGATAAAAGAATTCTCTGTTCAAGCTCTGTCACCTCCTAAGTGATCAGGTTGATAAAGTCACAGTTTCAGAAACAGTAGAAGTGATGAATGTCTCAGTGCGGGATTAACCAAGCCCCTTCCTACATGTACCATACAGGACACACTGAGTAAACTCAGATAACTTCATCATAAGCCTCAATGACCTTAATTCCCAGCATATTTGAACTTGACCAGGAAGAAGAAAGACTCATACTCAAATACTCAGAGTAAGTGTTCCTGCACTGGAATCACACCTGCATACAAAGGAAACAGCCTGTTTCCTCAGACTCCTTAGCTTTAAAGCCAGCTTTATTTAGAGAAAAAGACACCTAAGTTGAAGGATAAAGAAAGGTCAAATGTTCCTGAGGAGGAAGCCCAGATCATTCCCTAGAAGGTCCAGAATTTTTTGTCTTGGTGTGTTTTTTCATATCAGGCACATATGTATCCCATTGACTGTGTGTCCCACTTTCATGTGTCAGAGGAGGGAATGGTTTATTTTCTGAGATAAAAGTGATGCTCTCTTCTGAACTAAACAATAGCAGGCACTGGGATTGCTCCTACTATCACCAGAATGTGCTCTCTTGGTCCTCAGCAGCAGCTTTGGAAACCCTGGGGAAACAGCCAAGGGATCAGGTCCTAGCATATTCAGTACCAGAACGCAGCCTTGTTCACGAATGGAATTCTCTCTGAAGCAACATCTCTGCATTCCTAACCTACCACACAAACCCATCTGACATGTTGCCAAGGAGCACCTCACAGCAGAAGTTGTCTAATGCTTCAAGTCAGATTCCCCAGGGACGCCCAGCCCACTGCCACAGGGAATACTCTGTCCTACCACCACTCCCCAGTGCACACAATGATCCTAGTTCCTGGTCTGAACTCAGCCTTCTCTAAGGTGACCAATGCAGACCCAATGGCAAGATGCTAATGTGTATTCATGGCCTTTGCCAGCTCCCAAGACTTGTTGTATGCCATCTCCAGAGGCCTTCATGACTAATCTCTCTCTGCTGTAAAAAAGTGTTTCCCCCAGGGCCCACAAGCTCCCCATTTCTCACCTAAAACCAGGGAGTAATCACTGATACCATGGCACGACCGAAGACAAAAATCGTGCCCAGTGCAGGACTGCACAGGAAACATGCAGCCTAAACACTGTCCTATGCGAGTTTCTCATCCAACTGAAGAAATAAAATCCCAGATAGAAAAGACAAGCATGACTATGGGCTGGAATAATTGAGGAACTGTTTATGGAACATTAAAGAGAAATAAGAGCAATTAAACAAATGAAAAGGAAATGATCGGATGAAAGTCGTGGTTACTTTCTGGTTTCAGGGGATGAAAACAGGAACCAACGTCCTCATGTGTATTTATGGGCTTCATGTTGCGCACACTCTCAGAAACTGAAAATTTCTCAACATAATTTTAAAACTAATGATTGAGATAAAAATCCATGTTTCGAAACTGAAATGCAAAATGATCATTGATATTTTCCTTATTGTCACTAATAATCACGAGAAGAACAGTATCTGCTCTGTGTTACTTTGAATTCTTTCCACAGAAAGACCTTGATTGCTTATGGCAAGTGGGTGGGGCCCAAAGACACTCAGTGACTCCTGCACATCTTTTTCATCCAGAAAAGCCCTTTCCTGCTCATGAAGAACTTTGTTCAATACTTTTATTATTTTTCATATAAGGCCTGTTTGTGTCTTCAGAACACATAAATATCAGGGGATGAAATGCCATTTTCATAATCAGGAGTGAGATACTTTAAAAACAATGTGAATATTTGCCTTTCCATTTAAAACCAAGGTTTGACTCAGGATGGTGATCATGCAATACACAGATGATGTATTATAGAATTGTACACCAAAGACCTACATAATTGTGTTAATCATTGTCACCCTAATAAAATCAATAAAAAACAAATAAAAAAGCAATGTTTGAAACATAAGATTAATTTAATGATCCAAATGATTAATATAAATTTAAAGGGGGAAAATGTGAAGGGCTATTGACATAAAAATGTTATATGAAGATTATATGGAAAGATACTAATAGTTCAATGGAACCATTATTTATTTGATATTTAGCATTATTTTATCAAGGAGTGGCAATTGAAGGGTTTGTGGAAGTTTTTTCCCATGGCATCATTAGCATAAGAGATAACTGATTTTGAGTTCAGAAATTAACCATGACAAATTGTTTATACAAATATAAGGGAAGTAACCACCCATCATCCATGAAGAAAACTGTTAGGTCATAGGGATTGGTTAACAGTGGAAATTTTTTTAAAAAATTATGTTTCACCACCTGGCTTATTTCACTTAATATAATGCTCTCCAAATCTATCCATGCTGTTGCAAAGGATAAGAGCTCCTTCTTTCTTTCTGCTGTGTAGTATTCCATTGTGTAAATGTACCACAGTTTTTTCATCCACTCACTTACTGGAGGGCATTTAGGTTGCTTCCAACACTTGGCTGTTATAGATTGTGCTACTATGAACATTGGGGTGCATAGGTTCTTTTGAATTGGTGTTTCAGGATTCTTAGGGCATAATTCCAGCAGCCAAAGAGGGTAGGTTCAAGGGTGGGAGGCAGGGATGGATGGGGGCACTGGTGTGGTGAAAAAGGAGACAACTATATTTGAACAACAGCTAATTAATTAATTCTTCAGGCATATCAGTAGCCAGGAAGCATCTTTCAAGAGCAATGGTTTCCTGGGAAGGAAATTAAGACAAGAATGTCACTGCCCTACACACAATATATAACTTACATATCAAATAAGTCAAATAAGCTAGGGGTCATGGATGGAAAGTTATCATTATTGTAGTGTGCTTTTAGAAAGATAAGGGAGAGGATGGCTTCCATACTTAGAATTAATTTCTAAACATATGGGATCCCTGCATAATATATGGGCTATTTAAGCCTTCCTAACCTAGCAGCCTGAAGAATCCCTGATCAAACTATAAACAAAAGTAGCTATGTAACTGGAAAAGACACCGGCATTCGGGCTACCTGTCACTACCAAACCCAATAAGCAATAACAGCAATTGAATCTTTTATAGGCACTTTATTCAGATGGCTGGCAATCCGAGAAGATGGTGGGTTCATGCCCTAACAAACTATTTTCCCCTTTCTTTCCTGGCTAGATCTTTTATAAGGGGGGTTGGGGAAGACAAAAAAGAAGTCAGTGAGAGAGTGTCCTTGAAGTTCCCAGCTGTATATCCTGGCAATTAGCTGTCTCCAAGTGGGAGGCTAGTCGCCTGCTTCTTCTGGATACAGATGTCTCCAAGTGGTAATGTCTAGTCAGCAACCCAGGAGGTCAGCCACTTTTTCTCAGGCGCCAGATGGGCCTTATCTGTAGTTTCTGAAACAAAGAGCTTAACATACGCATTACTTGCTAGATTTATGGCTATTTACCTTAAGCTAAAACTTTCTAAGCCTTAAGCCCCCTATCAGCTAGAGTCGCTTGTGGTGTGATCACTAAGTGTTCTGCTGAAGCTGAGCAGAGAGCTAGCTTTGCTTTGCACTGAATAAGCAACTCAGTTGAATTACCTCTTCAATTCTTCAACTCTCTTGCCTCCTTTCTGATCTTCCTGAGAGAGTAGGACTGGGAGACCGAGGACTACATTTCCCACAATCCCTTCAAAAGCAACCTGGGCTAAACTCCACCAAAATAGGTTCTTTATTCATAGATTTCATTTTGGAAGGGTCTTTGCACTTACTCTGAAAATTGCTAGCCTTGGTGTTGCAGCATTGTGAACTTTAGCAGTGGTTTCCTGTGGTTTTTGAAACTTCATGAGGAGGATTTTGTAAGATAAAATTTCCTGTAATAAATCATTTCCTGTTTTCAGTACCCAGAGGGCTTTCTGTTTGATATCTGATTTTAAAGCCTCCATCTCCTTAAATTCATTTAATCCTGGGTAGAATTGTAACAGGGTGCAGCCAAGAGGGGGGACCCCAAATAGGGATTTGGAATGGGGTCCAGAACTCAGGGTGTTCAGGAAATATTAGGATGTCCTAACCCCCACCCCACCCCACAGGTGTGGGTTGGGGGAATGGACAAACAGAGAAGGGCCATTGAGAACTGTTTTGCATAGCAACAGCTTTGCAGCTAACCTCTGGCATGGTCATTTAACATATCTATAACCTTTAACTTGTTGCATAGATATGTTAAATAGCTGTGGCCCTGCTCTGAGCCAGGGGAATGGAAGTAACTTCCCCACCAAGATGTAACTGGGAAGCAGGTCCCCCGAGTTACAGCACCTGTGTGGGAGCTTGGAGAATATTGGCTCCATGACATGGGGCCACACCTGCCCAGACTCATGATGGCAGCCCAGTGAAGCTGGAAGAAGATGAGAGAAACTCAGCAGCACTGGGAGAGAGGACCACGCAGCTTTAGCTGAGTGAGGACTCCTGCAGCCCTGTGAAATGGAAAACCATGTGGCTTTGGCAGAGTGGAGACTCCCGTAGTCATTATGCAGAGAGGACCATGGGGCTGGGGCAGTGGAGAGAGAAACTCAAGGCTTTGCCAGAGTGGGGACCCCCACAGCTTTAGAAGGGGGAACCACCACCCAGCTTTAGCAGAGATCCCAGTGACATAGCTGATGGTGCCGGGAACCGAGGGAGGCCTATCAGCCAAGACAGATTACTGGGAAGAACTGGGGGCTGCTTGAGCCACAGGCTTCTATTTCTTTTCCTGAGATAGGGTATCCCAGACTGGGCAAAGGGGGAAGGAAAGACTGTGTGTGTTTGTGGGTGTTTTAAGGGACTTTGGGATTTTGATGAAGACGTTAGTTCACTACTTTAAGTCTGTACAGCATTAAATAAACATTTCCTTTCCTTTTCACGAATCTATGGCATTGAGAGACCTCTTTCCTCTGGCGGTGGACATAACGAACCTGGGGGGTTCCTTTCGATTAATAGTGTTACAGAACACAACAAGCGGGACCTGGGACAATACACTATTATTTAAAAGGCCCCCAGGTCCGTCATGTCCGCCACCCGAGGAAAGATGTCTCTCAATGCCAGAGATTCGTGAAAAGGAAAGGAAATGTTTATTTAATGCTATACAGACTTCAAGTAGTGACCTAATGTGTTCATCAAAAATCCTAAAGTCCCTTAAAACACCCACAAACAGACACAGTCCTTCCTTCCTTCCCCCTTTGCCCAGTCCAGAGTACCGGAGTCCTCAGGAAAGGAAACAGAAGTCCATGGCTCAGGCAGTCCTCTGGTTCTTAGTTAGTCCTCCATCTCGACTGGGAGACCTCCCTGGGTTCCCGGCACCCTCGGCTGAGTCGCCGGGATCTCTGCTAAAACCAGGTGGTGGTTCCCCTTCTAAAGCTGGGGGGGGTCCCCACTCTGTCCAGGCCTTGTGGTTCTCTCTCCTAATGGCCATGATCCTCTCTGCACCTCCACAGCCACATGGTTCTCTCCCCGCAGGGCTGCGCATGGTTCACCTCCTCAGGGCTGCGCATGGCTCTCCTTCTCAAAGCAGCATGGTTCTCTTCTTCCAATGGCTGAGGTTCTCCCCATTCTGCTAAAGCCACATGGTTCTCTCTTCAATGGCCACCACATCTGGGTTTTAAATCCCCGCGGCCAATCTTCCTCTGCAGCCTCATTTCCGACTCCTCCCACACTCAGCTTCACATGCCAGAATTCATATCCTTCCAGCTTTACTGGGCTGCCATCTTGAGTCTGGGCAGGTGTGGCCCCATGTCCTGGAGCCAATCTTCTCTGAGCTCCCACGCAGGTGCTGTAGCTTGGGGGATCTGGCCCCCAGGCACGTCTTGGTGGGGGAAGTTACTTCCATTCCCCTGGCTCAGAGATGATCACAGCTATTTAACATATCTAAGCGACCATCCTAAGGCTATAGATATGTTAAATGACCACGCCAGAGGGTAGCTGCAAGGCTGTTGCTATGCAAAACAGATCTCAATGGCCTTGCTCCATTTGTCCCTTCCCCCAACCCACACCCTGGGTGGGGGGATAGAGACATCTTAAAATCTCCTGGACACCTTAAGTTCTGGACCCAATTTCAAATGCCAATTTGGGGTCCCCCCTCTTGGCTGCACCCTGTAACAATAGTATATTGCCTCGGCCCCTTTGGCCCCCTCTTTGGTCCCCTTGTTGTTCGGTAACAGAATGATATTTGGGGGAGTGGCACAATAAAACCATACAGTTGTATTTGTCTTCCAAAGCAGTGAAACATGAAGAATAAAACATTTACAAGAAATTTTCTGGGCAAGTAAACAGAAAAAGGAGAAAAAGTATTAGAAATTACATTCAGTCAGAAATAATCACAGACTTAGGAAACAAATAAGAAAGATATGCACAACCCCACAGATAAAGGAAACAAAAATTATTTAAAACTTTTTAAAACAATAAAGATGTTAAAAAGAATTAATACAATTTAATGACATATAAAAGAGAATAATCAAAATAAAATATAAAATAAAAAAGAAGAAATGTGCACCCAAAAACAGCCAGAGAAAAGATATACAAACATACAGAGTGACACGCATCCCAAAGAAACAGATGCAAGCACAGAAGACCAATATCACATGGCCAACTTGAGTATCATTTTAACAGACATCCTTACAGTTTTATAAAAATCAAGGTGAATTTGGATTTTAACAGATTTTTTAAACTTTATTGTTCAATTCACAATTTACATTCAATATTATTTTATATTAGTTTCAGGTATGATGCAAAACACAGCTCGGGGACCCACGTCATTATGGGTGAAATGAGACATGCACACAGATTACCGAATCTGGTGGAGGAAAAGGGATGGTAGGCTTTTCTCTCAAAGGGAGCAAAAGCCTCAGCCCTTGCTCCAATGAGCTTGTATTGTCTTACTGGGCACATTACAAGAAGGTCCTCATTAACTATGCACAGGCTCACTTTAAGTGGTTACCTTTTATAGAAAACAAAGGAGCCAAGGCTGCTAATCACATCACAGAAGAGGGATATTTGCATATGAAAAGGCAAAAGTAGCTGGACTGTTACACTCATCCTTGGAAGGTTTACCCTGGTTTTTAGGAAGTTGCTTTGCAGTAAATGTCCTCAATTCAGGGTGAGGGAGTTTTAGCAAGAAGCAAGACTCATAGTGGCCTAGGTACATTGCAGGCCTGATTCCCCATGAGAGAACCCATCCGTGGGCGTGGGTCTTGTGCATCTCCCAGTGGGAGCTGGGCCCATGCCACGCAGAACAGTCTACTGCAAGGTGCACAGCATAGTGGTTAGACAATTATATACTTTACAAAGTGTTCTCCCCACTATTTCCAGTACCCACCTGGATACATAGTTATCACAATATTATTGACTATATTCCCTATGTTGTACTTTATAACCCCGTGACTGTTTTGTAACTATCAATTTGTACTTCTTAATCTCTTTACCTTTTTCACCCAGTCCCCCAATCCCCCTCCCCTCAGGCAAGGATAAGTCTGTTCTCTATACCTCTGAGTCTGTTTATGTTTTGTTTCCTTGTTTGTTTTGTCTTTTAAATTCCACATATAAGTGAAATCAAAGGGTATTTCTCTTTTCTGAGGGATTTATTTCACTTAGCATAATACCCATACATCTATCCATGCTGCCACAAATGGTAAAATTTCATTCCTTTCTATGACTGAATAATATTCAAATCTATATAGGTACCACGTCTTCTTTATTCACTCACCTCTTCATGGGCACTTGGGTTGCATCCTTATCTTGGCTATTGTAAATATCTCTGCAATGCGCATATATTCTACCATATTAGAGTTTTGGGTTTCTTTGAATAAATCCCCACAAGAGGAATCACTAGGTCATAAGGCAATTCCATTATTAAATTTTTGAGAACTTTCCATACTGTTTTTTATAGTGGATGTGTGAACAATGCAGGAAAGTTCCCTTTTCTCCACATCCTCACCAACACTTGTAGTTTGTGGATTTATTCATGATAGCCATTTTTACAAGAGCAAGGTGATATCTGATTGTGCACTTCCTTGATGATTAGTGATGTTATCTTTTCATAGGCCTATTGGCCATCTATATGGCCTCTTGGGAGAAATGTCTATTTGGGCCTTCTGCCCAATTTTATCAGATTGTCTTTTTGGTGTTAAGTGTTATAAGTTCCTTATAAATTTTGGATCTTGACCCCTTATTGGCTGTATCGATGGTGAATAACTTCTTCTATTATGTAGGATATTTTTTCATTTTTGTGTTTTTTTTATTTTTATTAAATTTATTTGGGTGACATTGGTTAATAAAATTATATATAGGCTTCAGGTGCACAATCCTATAGTACAATATATCATCTGCATATTGTATTGTTGTTCACCACATCAAGCTTGTCTTTTCATTTTGTTGATGGATTCCTTCACTGTGCAAACACTTTTTAGTCTGATGTAGTCCCATTTGCTTGTTTTTCCTTTTGTTTCCCTTGCTGGAGGAGATAGATCAGAAAAAAACATTGCTAAGAAAAATGTCTGACATTTATTGCCTATGTTTCCTTCTAGCAGTTTTATGGCTTCAAGTCTTATATTTTAAGTCCATTTTGTCAACAGTTCTTTATCACAAATTACATTAGACAATGAAGGAACTTTTCCAGACTATTTCAATTTACCATTCAACACAGAAATCCCTGCTCTGATAGGGAGCACCAGACACTTTAACATTTCTATTCACAGGAGTTCCTTCCATCTCAAACCAACCTATTCTATGTCTCCAATCCAGATTATCCTTCCATTCCTTTTCCTGCCCTTCACCTCTCCTTCCCTTTCCTTTCTCTCTACTCCTTCTCTGTCTGAACCCTTCTCCTCCTCCTTCTTTCTTCCTTCCACCCATCATCCTATCTCTCCAACTAGGGGTATCCATTTGGATGCATTATGACCCAATATGACTAAGACATTGCACTTTGTTAAGAGAGGCAAACACCAAGAAAAAACAAGTAAACAGGTATACCTTGTAGGTAAAGATGAGGGAGAATTATGTGCAGGAACTTAAATGAAAAAAAAACCTGATGTGGGAGAGAAGAGATAAAAAATTACTTTCACTTGATAGTAAAGAAGCACTATTGACAAGGGGCCACAAGCTTTGGGTGAAAAAGAGAATCGATGGTGATTCCTTCCACATGCATCTATCTCCATGAAACCATATTCCACCCTAAAATAAGAGAGGAGCATGGCACTTCTATCAGAAAACATTGCAGAAGTTAGGGAGTGGAGGGACTGAGCAAAAAAGAAAAAGGACTCATGGACGTGGACAACTGTGCCGATCACAGGGGGAAAAGGAGTATAAAGGGGCTACATGGTAATGGGGAAAATGCCATGAAAAATTTTTTAAAAGGAAAGGAAAACAATGCCAACCAGACAGAAGCTTTTAGAATGTTCAGATGACTTTGCTGTGTGAACACCTTGGGTGGAGACAGGAAAGGCTCACCTGTGCTCCTGGGTTAAGTCATTTTTCAGACACATAGAGACCATGAGCTTTTTGCCTCCCTTGTAAGGAAATCATTCCTTAAATTATATACATGTCTAGCCACTGTGCTATATATTTGAAAATAATATGAAATTATATTAAATGTCAACTGTAATTGAAAAATAAGTGAATGTGATTGTGTGTAAGAAGCTATAAGTTACACAAAAAATGTCTGGTAATAAAACTTTTCTGAGAGTCAAAATGTTTATCATCTTTATTTTCAGTATAAACATGGATAACCAGGGTCTCAAAGCCCTTTCCTATCTGGGTTATGATGTCACAGGTGATTGTTTACAGCCTCAGCCACTCTCAAACTGATGGCCCAGGGGTACAGGTCTCAGAATCCCTGGGCTCCCCTGCTACCCTCACAAAGAGTGAGGCATCTTTTCCTATTCCCTCTCCCTTTCCTTCCAAA
The DNA here is from genome assembly GCF_019186645.2 of Phyllostomus hastatus. Classification (NCBI taxonomy): domain Eukaryota; kingdom Metazoa; phylum Chordata; class Mammalia; order Chiroptera; family Phyllostomidae; genus Phyllostomus; species Phyllostomus hastatus. Next base: position 13,479,651 of record NW_025334039.1, on the reverse strand, counting down.
ACTTCTCTCTCTGGTGACTCAAGGGGACAGCCTGAAATAAGAAGAAAATTGTTTGATTATACCTGTGACACAGCAGAATGACAATATCCATTTTAGACAGCAGAAACAATGGAAAAGAGACAAATAGTAACAATTTCTGTACATCATTAAACACTCAGACAATTGCATCAGAGCAGGACTATATGACTCTTGACTTACAGTCTTGGAAATACTTGTCATAAGAGATTACTATTTCTTAACATGAATATGCAAGAAATGTTTTAAGCTCCAAAATAGTCATTTTTCAGTGACAGATCAATCTTTTATTTGTGAATTTGTCTTAATTCCCAAAGTATCTATGCAAGAAAAAGGACTCATGGACATGGACAAAAGTGTGGTTATCACAGGGGGAAGAAGGGTATAAGGGGGTTAAATGGTAATTGAAAAATGCAATGAAAATTTTTAAAAATGAAAAGTCACCTGGAAAGAAGGTTTTAGAATGTTCAAATGATTTTGCTGTGTGGACAACTTGGTTGGAGATAGGAAAGGCTCACCTGTGGTCCTGGGTTAAGCCATTTTTTAGACACATGGGGACCATGAGCTTTTTTCCTCCCTTGTAAAAGTGACTACACATGTTGCTTTAGTAGAGTGAGATCTCATAACTCCTTCCCCTAGGATTTCACCTGGAAGTAAGACACTTGAGGTCTGAATTGACTAAAAGTAACTGAGTTTACAGTAATATTATAATAACTGTGTATGGTACCAGGTGGATGCTTAATTTATCAGGTGAATCACTCCTTAAGTTACATGGATATCCAGCTACTGTGTTGTATACTTCAGGTTCTAAGGGCAAACAGGGATCTTAAGAGCAGTAGCAGAGGTGAAGTGTAGCATGAATTGGGGAAGTGGAGACACATTTACAAATGACTGAGAGTTACAGTGACTTTGTTTGAAATTCAGGGCAATTCACTTAACTCTTCCAACCACAATAATAGATTATTCTCATTTTAAATTACATATTCTTATTTCTATAATGGCACTGCTGAGCTACACATTCTGGTTGTTTGCAATAGAACCATATAACACTTTATTTCATCTGCTTCAAAGCAATATAATAACCACCTTTTGGAGACCTGGCATTTCTCTTTTATGTGAGGGGAACCTGGTCAGACCATCTATACCATATATTCACAAAGAGGTGAGGATGTTGTGGGCACAGAGAACCCAAGCATCCAGCATGTCCTGTCCTTATAATGTTAAAATGGAGCCATGGTATAACACAAAGGAGGGAGGAGCAACCTTAACTAGAGAGCAAGTCCCCTCACATACACAGTCTTCAGGAATTATGGTCAACACATGGTCAGAATATTTCCCAGAAACATGGACTGTCATTCTCCCCAGGTTGTTTGTATGATGATCTCATCTCTACTAAGTCCTTCTGCCCTTATCCTTCTCACAAAGGAAACATTTTAGCAAATACCTGGAGAAGAGTCACCTTATTTGTCATTGTCTAGCATGAAAAACTGGTAGTTTATTCACTGAGTCACTTGAGAGGGAACCTTGATTGGAAGAGAACCATCACAGGCATAGATGAAGAAAGAGAAACTTTTCTAGCAAAGGAGACCCTAGATTATAACCTTGTTTATCATGGAGTTAATGAGGAATCCACAAACTTCTGCATGAAAAATGTTCTCCTTGGATGACTCAGCAATCTTAGGCCAAACAGAACAGGAGGAGGCTGTCTCACTGAGACCAGATTTGAGTATGAGGCTCTTAACTATTTTGCACATGGACCATGGGAGTAAATAAAGCTGCCAGCTTATGGCCATATGAGCCAGGGGTGAAGGGGAAAGAATAAGCACCTGGCCTTCCCAGATGGTCCATTTGTACCTCATTTTCTTTATTCTTATGCACAGCATTACACAGAAAATACCTGCTTCTGATCAAGACTAACACAAAGCATACTGAGTCAAAGACAGTCATCTGGAAATTCCTTCATATATTTCCAGATTCTACTGGGTTCACTTTATCATTATACCTGGGCATCATGTCAGCTCAGGCAGGGCCTCAGATACTTCCTCATGCTCCACAGCTAAACCAGAAATGAGCTTCTTAATCCAGTTCTGACCTGTGCTCCTGGGTACTTCTTTCATATATAAGATTTTGGTTTCCAAGACTACTTAACCCTCAATCAATTCATTAGAAATCAGAAAAGAGAGACATTGTTCTCATGTTCTCCACATTATAATGTACACTACTATCTCCTCCCTCCACATACCCGTTCTCTCATTCTGGGATCACTGTGCCCTAAGGCCCATTAATGGTACTTAAATTTCCTTATATGTTGGTCTATCTTAAGTAGAAAGTGAGAGACCATGACAAAAAGAAAAAATACACAGGGCATAGCAAAGAGGGCAGAGGGTCAAGGCACACCATTTGGGAATAAAATGAACCCTGATTCAATCTCTGCCATAGAGACCTAAGACAGGATGTGGAATTCTCTGCCCCAACTCTTGTATCACCTAGGTGAGCAGAGTGATGATGTCACAGCTTCAGGCACAATAGGAGTGATGATTCTCTGGGCAGGGATTCACCAAACCTCATTGCATGTATGTTATACAGGAGCAAATAAACTCAGGGAGCTTCACGTCTACCACAGCTCTATGGAACCCAAAATACTAACCCAGCAGGCCAGACCAGTAAGAGGGCAGATTACCACACAGATGTTTAGAATGTGCGTCTCACTGCATCATGATTACATCGATTCACAAAATAGTAGAACTATTTCCCTAGTGTTCCCAGCTCGAGAGCCAGTCTTATTAAACAAGATATCTAAGTTGAAGGACCAGAAAAGGACAGATTTTCATGAAGAAAGATTTCAGATCCTTTCCTGGAAAATCTTTAAAACCTTGTCTTTGAAGTGCTTATTCATGTCAGGAATGTATATCAAGGATCATGGAATATCTTCCCTGTCACAGGTGTCAATGGGAAGGGAACAGCTTCTTCTTTAAGGCGGGGGTTATGTTGTTTTCTGAGCTAAACAGAACTTTAGGCAGTGAAGTTGCTTTGGATAACACTACTGTCTGAATAACACCTTATACTACACAAACCCATCTAAAATTTTTCAAAGAATCTAGATCAATAGATTCTCCCCCATTCACAACACCACCTGACAGCAGAAGTTGTCTAATGCTCCAAGTCACTTTCCCTAGAGATTCCCAGCCCACTGCCACAGCAAACACTCTGTCCCTCCACCAAATCCTGGTCTAACTCAACCTTCTCTTAGGTGACTAGAGCAGACCCTATGACAAGATGTTAATGCACAACCATAACCTTTGTCAGTTCCCAGTATTTGTTGCACATCATCTCCAGAGTACACTTTACTCTTCTGTCCTCCATGGAGAAGTTGTCTCATTCCATATTTGGGTTCCCAGCATGGGGGAGAGGTGACAGCAGAAATGTGAAAATGCCTTTCCTGTCCTCTTCACTATGTCTTTTCCTATTTCTGGGCTCCAGTCACGTGCTGTAACCCCTCACCTGCAATCCTTTGCTATTTTGAACCTATTTTCATCTGCAGATCATTGTTCAAATTAATATTACTGGCAGGGGACAAACACTAGAAATTTCTGTACTGTCATCTTTCTCAGAAGCATAAACCACACATTTTTCATGTAGAAAATTCTTACATTTTCTTGAATAGGAATTCAGTTCCCAAAATAGGGCTGCAAAATTTATGTGTTTCAGTATATATTATATATCTAGTATATCATTACATAGAAACTGTCTTTTTTGAATATTTTTTATTTTGGAAATATTATAGCTTTACAGCAAGTCACACAGATGATATGTTTGGTTGTTTACAGTTTTTGGCTATTACAAATAAAACTGATATGAGCAACCATATACAGATTTCTGTGTAGACATAAGTTTTTATTTCTCAACCATAAATGGCCAGGGGTAGTTGGGCAATATGGTAAATGTACATTTAATTTTTTTTAATCACAAAACAAGCCTCAGTCATTTCAGATGACTGAATTATTTCAGATATATTATCTAACTAAAGTGGAAAAATTATAATGAGAATTATAAAATCTTTTGAAATGAACAAAAATAATGTAAATATACAAAATTTGTGGGAAGACTAAATAAGTAAACTGTGGAAGGAAATGTATATACATAATTACATTGTCTTACCTCACAACAAATTGGACCTAAAGAAAGTAAAAAGTGAAAAGACTAATGGAGACAAAATTAGTAAAGTTAAAACAGAAAATGTACCTACAATAGAGTAAATCATTAAAGCCACCTAGTTCTTGGTAAAGATTAAGGAAACTGCAAAGCCTCCAGCAAGACTGCTGCAGGATATAAGAAAACAAAAATTGCTAATATCAGGAATGAAAGAAGTTACATGACTACGAGTTTTGCAGATGTTAAAATGATGAAGATATAATAAACATTATATCAGTTTAAATGAAGTGGGTAATTCCTTTAAAAAAATTACAAAAATTATCACAGGAAGAATTAGATGAGCTGAATTGTTTTATATGTACTTTAAAAACATCCCCATGAAGTAAACTCCAGGCTCACATGGCTTCAGCTACTATGTATCCCAAGTACTTGAATAAGGAATAAAAGTACTTTTAAACAAACATTTGCATGGCATAGACCATGTTTCATGAAGCCAGCATTACCCTAATACAAAGACTGAGAAAATTTTTATGAGAAAAGCAAACCCTCTCATGAGCATGATGTAAAAGGTCAAGCAAAATATTCTCTCACTGAGTCCAGTTGCCCAGTAGTATTCATGGGTGTAATATATCATGACCAAGTACACTTTTATTCCAGGAATGCAAGGGTGACTTAACATTTGAAAATTCAATCAATGTCTCATACTCTCACTCAGTTTGACTGTGAACCTAAAACTGCTCTACAAAATGAAGTCTATTAAAAAAAATTCTTCAAAAAAATGAGCAAATTGAGATTCCAATGCTATATGAAACAGCTTTCTCAAATGTTTGGTTTCTGCATCACTTTACATGCTTAAAAATTATGGAGAAAAGCCCAAAAGCTTTATTAGTGTAGTTTATATCTGTCAATATTTACAGTAAAAATGTTAAATTAAATGTTTAGACTTAACTAAAGTAAACTTTTAAACATGTATTTATTAATTCATTTAGAAATAATAGTAGTCCCAATTACATGTTGACATAAATGGCACATTTTAACTTTAAAAACAACTATACTTTTCAACACAAAACTTATGAATGATATTGGTTTACATTTTGACAAATTTCTGTATTGTCAGGTCTAATAAAAGACAGCTAAATTCTCATATCTTCCTCTCCATTCGGTCTGATATGATCTCACACATCATTTATCCTCCCAAAAACTCCTTTGGACACTTGCATTGTAAAAGAATGTATCTCTAGTAGAATGAACATAAAAGGCCCAAAAATTGCATGCCAGTAGGTGTAGAAATTTATAAACCACTTTAAAAGTGGCTTGTTGAGGCCCACAAAATATGTACATACTACAGTTATAGCCCATAACCCAGCACTTCCTCTTCTGAGTGTATTCCTAAGAAAAGTTTTCATCAATTTTTTGGGTAATATTTGGCTGACATGAATATCTTTATATGTGTTCTGGTAGAGAGAATCACTGTTTTGCTTCCCTATTCTTTCTAACATCAGCTCTACTCATAATAGCCAAAAACTAGAACCAATTCAATGTGTAATACAAATAGAACAAATAAATGAATTGCTATAGTCTTGCATTAGGGTATTAGATAACAATTTAAAAGAAATACTGACATGTAGCAACATACTGGAATCTGGCAGACATAATATATTGTAAAAGAAGCCAGGTGAGGAAGGATTCTCACTGTCTAAACCACTCAAAAATAGGCAGAACTAATGTAGGATAATAAGAGGCCAATGTAGGGATAGGGGAGGCAGGCATGAGAGAGCCTTCAGTGCAGAAAATATTTTTTATCTACTATCTATGTAACACTGCTTGAGTTACACACTTAATACTGTGAAATGTACTCTATGTAAGTTTATAACTGTATAAAAAGATAAAATTAGAATTGTACTAACCTTTTTAAGTGAGCCAAGACTTTTCCCTCCTATTATCTGAGGCTTCTATTTTATTTTTTGTATAAAATAGGAATTATTGCTTAAGAGTTTGATGAAACTTACCAATGAAACCATCTTGGCCTTTGTTTTAATGAGAAGACTGATCTTTGATAACACTTAAATTCCATTATACTCTTTCTTGAATTCAATTTCACTGTTTCTTCTTATGTTAACAGCAGTATTATATTTTTTTTAAAAATTGTGGCTTACATAACATATTTCTCTCTCACTTTAGAATGATATTTTGCTCTACATACAATTCCATATACAATGTTCATGTTTCTTTTAAGATAGTACACTGTCTTCTTATAAGAAATGAACACACAATGCACTATACAAATGATGTATTATAGACTTGTACACTTGAAACCTGTATGATGTTATTAACCCATGTCACCCCAATAAATTTAATTTAAAAAAGAAAGATTACTAACGGGAAGTCTAGAGTGAATCTGGTTCTTTCTCAGCAGAGGATATGCTCTTTTTACTGGATACTTGGTATTTTTGTTTATTTGTCTATAGTTTGTCTCGTATGAATGTTTTATCCTATCTTACTTAAGTGGCAAGTCTTCTAAAACAAGATCTAACACACTCTTTTGTAAATTCTGTGGAATTTCTATCTACTGATTCTTTAGCTCTTTCTTTCTCTCAAGTTTTATGTTTCTTATTTCAGGGACCCCGGCTAACTGCAGGCTGGTGCTTTGTTTCTGTCTTCTGTATCTCTTAGCATTGTACATTTTCTACATCTCTCTCCTTTCTCTTGTCTTCTTGGAAAATTATTCAAACTGATATTCCATCTCACCAATTTGTTCTTCATCTACATTTATACTCTTTGATTCTTAATTGTTTTCTTAGCTTTGTAGCACTTGTGAACTTGCCTCATATTAATCACAGACAGAGTGAATAGCTTAGATTGCTACTACAGATTTCTGTGGCTATAAAACATGTAATACAATAAACTGGAGGAAATGCAAGAGCAGAACGTTCCCCCATTATCATTTTCTCCCCTTTCAGCTCTCTTCCCAGGGGACTGCCCTTCACCAACCTCTGCCCAGCCCAGCACACTCCACGTATCAGTTACATCTCAGTTTCAGTCTACTCAGGGAAGGGTCTCACTCAGACATGGTTCATTCTTTGGATACTTCTTTCCCTTTTATCTCTATTATATCTCCAAGTTTGGTTTTCGCAATGGCAGCCCCTGTTGGTTCCCCATTTTGGCAAAAATATTTTGTCATAACATATAAAATAAAGTATCCATTGAAGAAGAAATATTTTGAAAAGATAATATAAATGTTTATCATGTTTAAACCAAACTACAAAAATATTATCAATTTGTACACCAAATTCAAATTTCTAAAATTAATTAACCCTTTACCTATAGGATTTATCAATGTTTAGACTGCTGGGGTTTTTTTTTTAATTCTAAAGATAACTGTAGATCTTTTAGAGCAATCTAAGATGTACAAAGTATGCAACAAATTCCTACCAAGTAGAGATCAGCAAGGCCTCTGACGTTACTGCTAATCAGAAATTACCAAAGATGCAGGATGTTTTTCTGTTCATCATTAGGCCCATTTGCAATTATAACCATTATGATATATAACAAGAAGGAAAATTTTTCTATATTAAAAAAATAATAACAACAGATTCATTTGCATTCAGGGAAAGGGAGTGGCTTGTGGGTAATAGTAGTAAAAGTTAATATTCTATGTGTGTGTTTTATTTTAGCAGACCTGCCAGTGCCCAAAGATTATAATTAGACTTATATTATTTACAGTAAGCTTACCATGTGGACAAGGTTTCTGTGAGTACCTACTAACTAGACTAATCTGTTTATATGCTGAAACTCTGCCATGTCCTTATACACCATTCAACTGTCCCTGCTAAACCAAAGCACAAAGATGAACCAAATTGCAAATAGGAAAAATGAGGAAGTTCTGACTAGTGGGGTCAGCTTGTGCACAAAATTACCTCAAATACGAGAATCAGGTCACTGAAAGATGTCAAGGCAGTGACTGCTAGAAGAATCAACCTTTTCTCTGATTCCTGCCCATGAGTCAAGCATGCAGTCTCAAGTGAACAAAATTCTTCTACTTTGTTTTAGTTGCAGGAAGAATCTTTTATTGGCTTACTCTCCCCTTACTTCCCTATACCTGAGGCAAGAAGGTCGATTTCAAGAGACCTATGGGAGGCATTTCAAAACTTGTGAAGAAGAGAAATTGGGAAAGGTCAGTAGAAAGAGGAAAGAGTGTGTACAAAGTAATGGTGACAGCTGGGTTCAAATGGAAAGAGCAATTCCCTGGAGCAGAAGGGTGGGAGGGAACAGTAGTGGGATATTAAAATTGAGTCACATTTGCTATTTACATCTTGTGCCAGGCTACATTCCTTCCTCATCCCCCTCTAACACTAAACTTCATTTAAAAAGCATTTTATAGCAATGTTTTTGAGGAGTAAGAAGCAGCAAAATGTCCACACATTAAATGGTAATATGGGGCAGAAAGAAGATACATTGGATAGAAAAAAAGGAAGAAAAACAGACAGAGGATTCAACACAAACACAATTTCAGAAAATAGTAGAAGAATGATAACCCAAACACACTCAAGAACCATTAAAAATACTAGGGACAGTACCCAGAACTAATGATTCAAATCATTTTTATTTTATTATTCTTCAAAGAACTGAGAACTTGGACATATTATATGTAGATAATATGTTTGTTCCCAGTAGATGTGTGAACTCGAATGATTTTCCCAGGAAGTGCTAAAGCTTAGTGAGTCTGACCATACTCTGTATAATATGTGATCCTATTCACCCTAACACAGCAGCTCAGAAATAAAGGACCTCCTTCCCTTCACCTTCCACTGATAGGCACACATTAGGATGGAACTTGGAGATAAATGTAGGTATTTTCGGCTTGTAAAAGTTTGTCCTTTGACTTTTCTGTACTTTCAGCTCAGATCTAGGGAGATACTTCATTTCTTCACCATAACCAAACAACTCAGAGATAGTGGAATAGAGAGCAATTTTACAGAGAGAATATAACTGCTTATAAGAGAGCTACTTTCCAGGATGTCATGCACGGGTATTTTCTACAATACAGTTTGAGAAGACTGTCCACATTCACCATGGCCATACTGAGGGAACAACATGGCCCCACTCCTAAAGAGTGATCACTAACCCTGACCCTGATCCAGCCTCCAGCAGTCCTCTTACCCACCAAGAAACATGTTGTTTCTGATGTTTTTCCATAGCCAAAGGAAGTGAGAACAAGGAACCAAAAATTATTTTCCCAACTAAAACCTAACCATACTATGGGGTAACTTGAATTGATTTACATTTTAAAAAATCACTGTACTTGAGGATATAAGACACTATCTTCATTTTAATTAACCATAAAGCACATATTATGTGCTACACACAGTAACTCAACAATGATAAGATAGAACTGGGTTTGGAAGAAAGTTGAAGACTAAGAATCTTCACAGCCAAAGTTACAGAGTTAACAGAAAATCATTCTGCTACCAAATGACTCTGTATTTCCCTGTTCAATTATGCCTCTGAAAAGTGTTAAGATATATTTTTATTTAGAAATTCTGTCACATTTACATATACCTCCATGAAATCAATTTCCAGAGTCTATAGGAGAAGGAACTAAATTATGTAAGAAAGCATGATATAAGTAGGATAGAACATTCCTAGAACAGTCAAGTGTTTTTAGTGTGAGGTCATCTTGGGAGCAGAGACACCTGAAATCCTGATCTGGACTCAGCATCTCCCTCAGTCTGACCACAGATCACTCACCTAGGATTTCACCCAGGTGAGACAAATACATACTTGAGTTACAGTGGCTGGGGTACCAATACTATAAAAGCAGTATATACCAATACTATAGTATAGTACCAATACTATATAAAAGACTGTTAAGTCTTTATATAGTTGCAAAGATGTCTCATTAACACCAACTGGTCTTAAAGAACCAAAGTATCTATTATTGGACAATGTGTATGGAAATGGAACACAGGTCAGCATTATCTGATCAGGAAGTAGACTGATATTTTCTGATCCTTCGGTATGGACCCAAAATGTAACAGGAATTTCAACACAGGCATATCCGTTCAGAGGACATTCCACTGTCTCCAAGCTCAGCATTCTCACTTCCAGCTTTGTTATCTTCTTTCAGGAGTTTCTCCTCTCCAAGATCTTCCTTCCTTAAGAAATGTGAAAATCAACTGTAATAGCAAATTCAGGGTCTGGTTATAACTGGGAGCCTAAAGAGAGCCCTTCAGAAGTATCAGAATCATGAATTAGGTGAAAACAACATTCCTGAGGCCCCAGATGAGATCATATCTGCACAGCATAAAACATCAAGAGAAGCATTTTTGATACAAACTGTTGTTTTCAGATCATTGCCTAGGAAATATTTATAATAGAGACCAAATACCTCTGTGAATAGCTATTTTTCAGTCTGCACAAACAGCAGGGACATGAAATTGGAGGCAGAAATAATTGTGAACATCCTACCTTTCCCAATAAGATTGAGCTAAATCACAGGAATTGGTGACAGGAAGGTACAATTCTATTACCATCTATTCCACAAGGACACTTAAGAAACAAATTCTGACTCCCAGATGTTCACAAGGATAAACCTAGCCTTTTCTGAAAGCCTTTAAATGGATATAGCAGCTTTAGACTCTATAGATTTTTTCCTCCTAAGGGACCCACCACCCTCACACAGGCTATGGCAAAAGTAGTTTTATTTGGCTTTCCAGCTCTGCAACTCTGTGGAGCAGGGCCACCTTCATGGACATGCAAGCTATGCAGTAGTGCAGGACTTTATGCTGTCACCATCTCCCAAGTCAATAATTTTTGAACACAGAATCCCACATTTTCATTTTACATTGGGCCTTCAAAATTATGAAACTAATCCTGCCATGGGTCTTAAGGAAATATGAAGTAATTCTCACCCTTCACGCCATACTTGCCCCCGACGAAAACATATGCTTATCAGAGTAATTTGGATATATTAGTAACCACAGGGTATCAAAATATAACCTAATATCAATGTTTTGTAATTTTAACTATATTTCTCAATCTGTCACACTTTAAAATAACCCAAAAAATCATTTGGTAATAAGCGATTGTCGTGACTGGAAAAAACAAGGTCTTAGCATCAAAAAATATGTGTGTGGTTGTAACTATCATGAAGTCCAGTTATTCCCAATTTCCCTAAAGATAACTATTAATAACAGAAATGACTCGGAAGGTAACTGGTATAATTAAGAAATATGGGCCCACTCCAAAATTGGCTTTGCAGGAAGGATTGACAATTAAGGATGATGCGTGGGTCACCAGCCAGCAGTGATCACGGAATGCTGCAGATGGCTCGACAGTAACACGCGAGAAAAAAACAGGCACAGAGACAGACTAGTTTCTGTGGAGAAGTAGGGACGGAATGGCCACCCCCTCTAGTGGGGAGCGCCGATTTACCGTCCATACCTGCTTTAATTAGGCTCATTTTGCATAATAATTCAAGTAAAGTACAGTACTCATTAGGGGGAAGTAAGGAACCATAGAAAACAAGGAAATCTGAGGGTCTATTCTGAGTCAGGGTAAAAGAGCTGCAAGACTTCCTCCTAGGACCCTTCTCATTCAACTGAGAGCACTCTAAACAAAGGAGGTTTCATGGTAATTTACATATTCTTTCTTAAGCCTGATTACCCTGGGGAATCCGCCGTTTTCAGCACAGAGCTGCACCACCCTGTCATTGTTTCAGGCCTAGGTGGAGCACAGGAACTGAGGCAACCAAGAGATAAGATTTTCTCCCAGACGATGAAAACTCAGGCTATGTCAAAGCCGAGGAGCGGGGGTCCATCACCCCCTTTTGCTGCAGCCCCCCAAGTCCTTCTTTTGGGGGACCTCCCAAAGTGATCGTGCCTGTCTTAGGTCGTTCCCCCTTTGGGGAATCTTACCCATCTTTGGCTAACCGACCAAGCTTTTTGGGGTTCAGTTATGAATAAAGCAGCAGAAGCAGCATTCCTGCCAGGGAGGCAAGCTTTTGTCTCCTTGTTGGCTTACGGTTCCAAGGGTGTTCCCTTAGCCTTAGCCTAGGCAGGGGTTACAGATTCTGATACCAGGCAGGGCAGTTCCCAACATAAGGACTCAAAGATATCTCCCCAGGAGATAAGATATTGAACTTCACTTTTTACTTGTCTCTGAGGGACTCTTCTTTGAGCTACACAATTTCTAGAACTTGGTACAAAATACAATGGATGGGTGGATGGGCTGAGATGGGAGTAAAGGACAGAACACTGTACTTGAACAATGATTAAAATAAAATTTTTAAAAAATGCAGAGTCTTTTCTTCAAAAACTATCAATAAGTTCAACATGTGACAGGAGAGCAATAAAGCAAGTCGGGTCTGGTACCCCTTAGTGTGGTGGCCTATTGAAAAGGCACGGGTCTCATTCTCATGAAGGTAGCCTTTAGCATGTTCTTCTCATCAATCTCACATAAATCAACTTCAGGAAGAATTTCAAGCACAAAAAAACTTTAATATTTGTACTTGCATTCTAGATCACCTCTCTCTGTCCTCTAATAGCAATATCTTTATCTGACAGAAAGCATGTAGGTAGAGTGGACCTGCCCCCCTAGAAATGAGGAAAAGATCATCCTGGGTCTAACAGTGACTTTTTTGTGAGTGACCTTGAGCAATCACATGTTATCTACTTTGTTACTTTACTTATGGAGTAGTGTTTGACTACATAATTCTTATGATCCCTTCAAGTACCAAATTCCAGAGTCTATAATTAAAGGCATTCTGGATGATTGGTAGATACATCAGCTTCAAAATTTTATAATATTATCACCATAAAATACAAAAATGTTCACCATAGCACAACATATTTCAGTAAGATGATATTTCTCAGTTGTCACCCACCCTAAAGTTTTACAATTTTCAGAGGAAGGAATTAGTATAACAAATTGCCAAGTATAAAAACAGTCATGGGGATATAAAGTACATAGGGAATATAGTTAATAATATAATAAGTATGCATGGTGTCAGATGGGTACTAGTGGTCTGAGGTTGCAATTTCCCAAAGCTCTATTCCCTTCATTATCTTCTCCATGAAAGACTTTACCCCATGCCCACTCCCAAGACAGACTGGCCTGCCTTGCTGGGACATGTCTATGTTCAAAACCAACTTTGTCTTTACACTCACTGGCACACTTGGCAGCTTGGCCACAGATGAGGAAGAAACATTCTAAAAATAGACACTAAAAGAAATATGCAGTTGAGAAACGTAGATAAGCCATCAAAACAGAATTGCAGACTTGAAATATTTGCTTTCTAGAGAGAAGACTCAGTGTTCCCTGGAGAATTAGAAAGATATGCTGATATCTGCAGAAAGCTATGATTCTGAGATGGGACACAGGATGTCATGTGCAGCTTCTATGCCCACAGATACTACAAATCAACCCACATGATGGCTTACAGTCTACAGAACATGAAAGAGTGGGTGAAGGACATCCACCCATCTCCAGCTGTTTCACCTCCTGTCTCATGGTCATCATTGATGTCCTCACATGCAGCCTCACAGAGATATTTTCATGGAGGCAATACAGATACAAATGTTCTGAATAGAAACTCAATATACAGATATACCTTTATATAGAACCACCTTTGAAGTCTCTGGGGAATGCTCTCAACTTATCAGAACACTTATCCCTTGAAGAATATACCCAGAACTTCTGACCCAGTCCTGCCCCACACCTGGTGCTGAAGTTAGTGCTCTCTTACATGATACTCTTTCCTTGGCCCTCCTGATCCAAAGTCACTGAGGCTTAGAGTCCACAGAAGTAGAGGTATCATTTTCCAGAAATGTAATAAAGGCAAGATACAGATTCTGCATTCCATATCACAACAGTCCACTTCTCATCCACTTCCCACAAGCTCTCTTCATCCTGATCTCCTTTTTAGAGAGCACTTTGACACTTTCTTTTCTTTCTACACTGCTGAACTGACAGGCAAATGGGAAAGAGAAACAAGCAGGGTCCCAAGATAAATCTGAAGATAGCTGTCACAACTAAGATCCCAGCACCAGAAATTGAGCCTGAATGGGTCCATGAAGAAAACATAGCCTCAGGATAGGAAAGGACATAGGGGAATCATGTCCCTATCACCTGTTGGGTGCTCAGCATGGTGAGTCACAACTTCAGGCAGAGTGGACAATTTTGAGTGTCCACTGACAAATCCTGTCCCCTGTCCTTTGTGGACCTCAGCCCCATCCTTTAATAACCCCAAATTTACATAACAGAATTCTAAGTAGTATCAGGATGTTTCACAATTGCCACAGACTGGAGGTTCAGAAACATCATAACCAGCCCCCTTCTGAGGGACAGAGCTCATCCACATCAGAACAAGGAAAAAGCTCAGAGGACTGCTCTTCAGGATGAAAATATTCCCCAAGGGATCAGCACCCATGTGCATGGCAACTTTTTCTCTTTCCCCAACTTTTCTGCCCCAACTCAACCTAGGAAAAGAAAAAAAGTCCAAGGAAGAACACTTTACCCTTTTCCAAAGGACCAAGGGTGCCCCAGGGCACATCCAGTCCTGCCTGAAATGTGAGTACCACAAAGAATCATAGACTATCACTTCTGCCATATGGCGCAGAAGGAAGAGAACTTTATATCTATGTAAAATGTAAGCAAATGTTCCCTATTGTCTGGACAGCCAAGAAAAACAGAATTGTCAAACCATCACCAGGACATGGACACTGTCTGTATTCTTAGAAGGCCCTAGGTCTGCCTCTTCCAAAAGAGCCTGGAGAACTCCATCAATTCAGGCCATAGGCTCTACTAGTGTAAGAACACTTATGGTTCATGGAAGCACTATTTTTAAAGTGTATTTTATTGATTATGCTATTACAGTTTTCCTAATTTTCCCCCTTTATCTCCCCTCCTCCCCAAACCTCCCAACCCTCCAGCATCCTCCCTTAGTTCATGTCTATGGGTTGTACATATAAGTTCTTTGAATTCTCTGTGTCCTATACCATTTTTTACCTCTCCCTGTCTATTTTATGCCTACCAATTATGCTTCTTATTCCCTGTACCTTTTCCCCCTTATTCCACCCCTCCCCGTCCCACTGAAAACCCTCTATGTGATCTCCATTTCTATAATTCTGTTCCTGTTCTAGTTATTTGCTTAGTTTTTGTTTTACTTACTGTTGGTTTTATTTCTTTTTTTCTTTAAGTTCCCTCTGCTGACAGTTGTGAGTTTGTTGTCATTTTACTATTCATAGTTTTTGATCTTCTTCAAATTTTTAGATAAATTTCTTTAACATTTCATATAATAAGGGCTTGGTGATGATGAACTCCTTTAACTTGACTCTTATCTGGGAAGCACTTTATCTGCCCTTCCATTCTAAATGAAAGCTTTGCTGGATAGAGTAATCTCAGATGTAGGTCCTTGACTTTCATTATTTCAAATACTTCTTTCCAGCCCCTTCTTGCCTGCAAGGTCTCTTTTGAGAAATCAGCTGACAGTCTGATGGGAACTCCTTTGTAGGTAACTCTTTCCTTTCCTCTTGCTGCTTTTAACATTCTCTCTTTATCTTTAACCTTTGGTAACTTAATGATGATGTGCCTTGGTGTGTTCCACTTTGGGTACAACTTCTTTGGGACTCTCTGGGCTTCCTGGGCTTCCTGGAAGTCTATTTCCTTTGCCAGATTGGGGAAGTTTTCCTTCATTATATGTTCAAATAGGTTTTCAAATTCTTGCTCTTGTTCGCCTTCTGCCACCCCTATAATTCAGATATTGAAACCTTTCAAGTTGCCCCAGAGGTTCCTAAGTCTCTCTTCATTTTTTTTTTTGAATTCTTATTTCTTCATTCTGCTCTGATTGGATGTTTATTTCTTCCTTTAGTTCCAAATCGTTGATTTAAGTATTGGTTTCCTTCCTGTCACTGTTGGTTCCCTAAATATTTTGCTTTATTTCACTTTGAGTATCTTTCATTTGTTCTTTCATTTTTTGACCAAGCTCGATCAGTTCTGTGAGCATTTTGATTACCAGGGCTTTGAACTCTTCGTCATAGGTTGCCCATCTCTTGATTGCTTAGCTCTCTTTCTCGAGTTTTACTCTGTTCTTTCATTAGGGCCATATTTCTTTGTCTCAGTGCACCTGTTAACTTCTAAGGTGGCGGGGCCTTAGGTATTCACCAGGGCAGGGTAACCCTCCTTGCTGCGCTGCAACACTGTGGGGGAGGGGCCTGAGAGGGAACAATGCCACTCACCTGCTGGGCTCTAGCCCCACTTTCCAACTAACCTTCATATGAGATTAGGAGTTTCTCCCACCATGGCAACCCTTGCTGTATAGTCCACAGTCAGCTCTGAGTCTCAGTTTCCCATTCAGCCCACCCTGCCCATGCCGTCCACCACTTTGCAGTAGGTTCTCTCCATCAGCCCATCTTACAGGTCTGGTCAGTCTGGTTAACCATTTCTTTAATTCCATGGTTGTCCAAGTTCCATACATTTTGATTTTCTGGCACTTCCAGTTGTTTATTGATTTACATTGGTGGTTATCCTCCTTTTGGTTGTGCAAGAAAGCAAAGGGTCTCTACCTACACCTCCATCTTGGCCAGAACTCCATGGAAGCACTTTTTTAAAGAACATTTTTACATTCTTATGTTGTTTCCCATGGCTACCATAAAAAATTGCCACAAACTGGGTGACACAAAACAGAAATTTATTCTCTCACAACTTTGGAGGCAAGAAGTCCAAAATCAAGGTGTCAATGGAGCCATGCTTTCTCTGGAGGTTTTAGGGGAGAATCTTCCCTTGCCTCTTCCTACCTTCTGGTGTTTGCTGGCAATCCTCAGTATTCATTAACTTAGAAACATGTCACTCTAATCTCTGCCTCCATCATCACATGTCATTCTCCTTGGGTGTCTTATTTTCACATGGTACTCTTCTCTCTGTGTCTCTGTCTAACTGTCCCTTTTCCTACAAAAACAGTAGATATTGGATTAGTGACCACTCTAATCCAGCAAGATCTCATCTTTACATCTTTACATCTAAAAAGAACTTTTTTCTGAGTAAGGTCACAATCTGAAGTTCTGGATGGACATCAATTTTGGAGGGGTACTATTCAACTCAGTACATACTGCACCTTCAAAATTGTCAAAACTGATTCTCCTTTGCAGAGTTTCAATTCAAAACCTCAGTCTGTCCATATGTAAGAACACCTCAGGCCAGCATCCTCTTCACCCCTGCAGTTTTCTCACACTGACTACAAGTGCTGATCTGTGGAAGGACTCCCTGCCCCAACATAGAACCTCCACCAGCCAGATGCTCTCACCTCAGACCAAACACCACTTCTCCAGGCAGCCAGGGGAGAGACATACACATTGTGATGGAAAGTACAAAATACAGAAACCACACCTTCAGGTAGTCACAAATCTGTATCAGAACACCCTGGAAAGCATAATGAGATGTATAATCAAACAAACTGTGTTCCCTCCTTTTTTGGATTCCAAATTGAACTGGTATGAGGTGTCTGTGATAACAATGACCCACACTTCCAGGCACCATATCACTCATTAGAGTTATAAAAATGCAGAGTATTAAACCCTGAGCTGGACCCTCCAATGCTTCCTGTATGGTGCCAAAACAAGGACCAAGAACAAACATTTTAAGTAGTCACTCTTAGAGTGATTGGCTATTTATCACAAACTGTTACAAGTTTAGTTTCTGACATAAAGATTTGATAATAGAAAGATTATTGAGATATACTCTCTTCAAGGACTAAAAAAAGGCAGATTAGAGAGAGTGATAAGTTAAACTGTGAAAGCAGTCTCATGATTTCAGGAATATCTGCTACTTCAAATGAAAAACCAGCAATGTGGAAAAAACTTCCAGTTAAGATGGGGGTGTAGGTAGAAATGCATTGCCTCTTCAAACACCATAGAAAGAATTACAGCTAGATCTCAAAACAAAACACTCAGAACCATCATAAAATTTAGCTGTATGGAAGTCCAACTACCAAGGATTTAAGAAGCCACATTTATCCAGATGGGTGGGAGGGGCAGAGTCATGGAGACAGGAAGAGAAGTGGTGTGACATGAAGAAGCAGTGGTGGCAGTGGAACAGCTGGTCCCACATTCATGTATAGTGGATAAAAATTGGGAGGGATATCTGGGGAGTGAGGGATCCCAGCCCAGGCCAGACTGCAGAGCCCAGAGTTCCAGCACTGGAAAGATAAATCCGCATTACCTCTAGCTGTAAAAACTAGTTGAGTTTAGGGCAGTGAAAGTAAGCATTGAATTTTCACTGCTTAAAGGGCCTGCACACACTTAGAATGAATGCAAACCCACCCACTCTGGGTTTCCTCAGCAGAGCAGCCCCTGGAAGGGTACCAGTCACACATCGGAAATGGGTGAAGTAAGGGGGGAAAGGGTGATTGTTGGGAAAACCTTCAGAAGCCAGGTAGTGGCATTGTCCCCTCTCTCAACCCTCCCCACTCACAGAGCCACAGCCATGAAGTGGGTTACTCTGCCTTGGCAATTACCTATGGCTCTGCCCCACACAATTTACAGGTGTCTTATCTACATGGGCCATGCTATTAAGACAGGGAGTAAAAGAAACTCTACCTAACACACAGAAACAAATGCGAAGAGGCTGCAAAATTGAACACACAAAGAAATATGGCCCAAATGAAAGAACAGAACAAAACCCCAGTAAAATATCTAAGCAAAATGGAGATAGCCAACCTAACAGATACAGAGTTCAAAACACTGGTGATACTCAGAGAACTCACTGAGTACAGCAAAAACATAAAAGAAATGGAGGTTGTACTAGGTGAAAGAAAGAAAAATCCACAGGGAACCAACAGTAATGGGGAGAAACTGGAACTCAAATCAACAATTTGGAACAGAAGTAAGAAATAAACATTGAACCAGAACAGAAAGAAGAAAACAGAATTCAAAAAAAAAAAAAAAGAAGGTAGGCTTAGGAACATCTGGGACATTTCCAAACATGCCAACATCCAAATCATAGGGATGCTAGAAGGAGAAGAGGAAGAGCAAGAAATTGAAAACTTACTTGAAAAAATAATGAAAGAAAACTTCCCTGATTTGGAGGAGGATATAGACATACAAGTTCAGGAAATACAGAGTACCAAACAAGCTGGACCCAAATAGGGCCACACCAAAAAACATCATAATTAAAATTCAAAACATTAAAGATAAAGAGAGAATCATAAAAACAGCAAGAGAAAAGCAGATAATTACTTACAAAGGAGTTCCCATAAGACTATCAGCTGATTTCTCAAAAGAAACCTTGCAGACAAGAAGAGACTGGCAGGAAGTATTCAAAGTGATGAAAAGCAAGGTCCTACAATCTAGATTACTCTATGCAACAAACTATCATTTAGAATGGAAGGGCAGATAAAGTGCTTTCCAGACAAGGTAAAGCTAAAGGAGTTCATCATCACGAAGCCATTATTACATGAAATGTTAGAGGAACTTATTTAAGAAAAAGAAGATCAAAACCATGAACATGAAAAGGCCACCAATTCACAACTATCAACAACAACAACAACAAAACAAACTAAGCAAACAACCAGATAGGAACAGAATCATAGGTATGGAGATCATTTGGAGGATTATCAACCAGGAGGGGGAAGGGGGACAGTGGAGGATGTGATGCAGAGATTAAGAAGCATAACTGGTAGGAACAAAATCAATAGGGGGATGTTAAGAATAAGATAGGGAATGGAGAAGCCAAGGAACTTACATGAACAATCCATTGCCATGAACTAAAGAGGCTATTGCTGGAGGGACGAAGGGTACTGGGTGGAGGGTGGCAAAAGGAGAAAATTGGGACAACTGTAACAGCATAATCAAAACCATATACTTTGAAAAAGGCAAAGCTAATTTTAAAAAAGCAAAAGTAACAATCTAAAAAAACAATAAACATAAAAAATCAAGGAAACGTCATCAAGGAAAGATAACAAAAATTCGTCATTCCCAAACACAAAGTCTTGGAATTTTGCCATATAGTTAATAAAAATTTAAATCAAGAATTCAATAAATGGAATGAAAAATGAAATAGAGAGTATCTTCAACAGTGCTCTGCAAATGAGCCAAAAAAGGTGACCTACAGACCAGGAATTTTGAAAACCAAGTGAGTGAAGAACAAACATTAAAGAATTTATAAAATGACAAAAGCTTATATGATGTATGAGATTCCATTCAAAAGAACAAATATTAGTATAACTGTGAATCCAGAAGGAGAAGAGAGAAAGAGCAGAAATTTTGCTTAAAAAATAATAGCTGAAAATTTCTCAAACCTGGGAAGATATTTGGACATCCAAGTTCACAAAGTTAATTGATCATCCTGTTACCCCAGACCAAAAAAAAAGAACTTATTTAAAATATAGGAAAATAAGATTGTCAAAACCAAAAATAAAGAGAATGCTGAAAGCACTAAGGAAGAAAATGGATTGTAACATAAAAAACCCTCTAAAGGCCAGAAAGAGTGGAATGACATAACAAAAGGTTGAAAGAAAAATGTTTCCAAACAAGATTACAGAAAAGTGACCCTCCACACATAAAAGAAAATAAAGTGTTTCTCAGGCAAACAAGCTGAGAGAGTTCATCAGCACTAAATATGCCTTGAAAGAAATTCTGAAAGGAATTCTTCAAGTTGAAATTTTAAAAAAAAAGCTAATCAGCAACATGAAAACATATGACAATATATAACACACTGGTAAAGGTTAATATACAGTTTAATTTAGAAAACTCTAATTCTGTAATAGGATGGTTTTTTAACCACTTAACTATAGTATACAGGTTAAAGAAAATTATTATTAAAAATAGGTGTAGCTACTAATTTTTAACAAATACACAATTTAAAAAAGGTAAATTGTGACATAAAAATTATAAAAAGAATATGAAAGGGTACAGCTTATAAAGGGAAAAATGGAGATGATTATACTTGAAAACAATAAAGATAATAATAAAGATCTCAGTTCCTCATGGACAAAAACTAGGGGGAGGGTAGTGGGGAGGGTTGGTTGGGTGGGTCGGCTGAAATGGGAATAAAAGAGAGAAAACTGTACTTGAATAATGATTAAAATTTAAAAATTTTTTTTAAATATCTCAGTTCCTTAAGAATATATAACAATCATAAACATATACACACCTCACATTAGAGCAACTAAGTATATTAAGCAAATACTAACAGATCTGAAGGGGAAATAGACAGTAATACAACAATAGTAGGAGAACTTAATTCTCTTTCAGCAATGGAAAGCTTACCTAGACTGAATATCAACAAGAAAATGTTGTACTTAAACCATACATTAGACCAGAGATTGTCAACAAGAGGCACACGGGGGTGCTGCAAGAATTTTTAAAATATGGAATACCTGACCATTTAGCTGAGGTCATGGACCTCTTTTCCCTTAGATTGTCAGAGTTAAAAATGACACCAGCCAACACAACAATAGGGGAATGAATCAAAATTAAGGCTTTTTTATGTTTTTTATTTGTTGAGCTGTTTTATTGTCATCATTAACATGGTAAATTTATGAATCCCAGAGGAAAGAGTCCACCAAAACTTGAATTTTAAAATAAGTACCATGAACCACATGGTGAACTAATAAGAAAGATCAAAACTCAGGAAACAAGAGGTAAACAAGATGACCACATAAATTTTTTAAAAGATTTTAAAAACAGATTCATCATATTTACACTTTGCTTTAAATTACACATAAATAAATATACAGAGAGACATAAAAACTGGTTCTGTCTTGTAACTGAATCATGTTGCCAGAGAAAGTTCAAGTTAGTTGCTTACCACAAAGAGGAAAAATATCTACAACTGAGACATGACATAGAACTTTCTGTATTCGTGTTCAAGTTTATTCACAATACTAATAAAATTTCATCATCTTAGCCCTGGCTGGCGTAGCTCAGTGGATTGAGCGTGGGCTGGGAACCAAAGTGTCCCAGGCTCGATTCCCAGCCAGGGTACATGCCTGGGTTGCAGGCCATAACATAACCCCCAGCAACTGCACATTGATGTTTCTCTCTCTCTATCTCCCTCCCCTCTCTAAAAATAAATAAATAAAATCTTTAAAAAAATTTCATCATCTTTTTTGTCTTTTTATACTTACTTTGTTAGATTGTCAAAAATATATTTTCAGCGTGCAGCAGAATTTTAGTACTGAGTTTACGTATGCCATGAAATGAAAAAGGTTGAAAATTGTGGCATTAGACCAAACACACCTGATAGACATTATAGAACATTCTACCAATAGCAGCAGAATGTTCATTCTTCTAAACTGTACACACAACATTCTCCAGAAAAGATCATATGATAGGACACAAAAAATTCTTGGCAAAGTTTAAAAAATTGAAATCATACCATGAAGCTTTTTCAGTCATAGGGGTATAAAATTGGAAGTCAACAACAAGAGTATAGGTGGAAAATCTACAACTATGTAGAAATTAAACAACACACTCCTGAACAACAAATGGGTCAAAAAAATAAATCAAGAGGGAAATTTTAAACTGTCTTGAAACAAATGTAAATACAAATACCACATACCAAAACCTATAGGATGCTATAAAAGCAGCTCTGATAGGAAAGTTTATAGCAATAAATGTATGCATTGATGAAACAGAAAAATCTCAAATAAACAACCTAGCTTTAAATCTTAATAACTAGAAAAAATAAAAAAATATGCTCAAGGTTAGCAGAAGTAAGGAAATTAAAAAAAAATCAGAGCACAAATAAACATAGAGACCAGGAAAACAATAGATAACTCAAGAGACTAGGAGCTGACTTTTCAAAAAGAAGAAACAAAATTAACAAAACTTTAGCTAGATTAAACCAAGAAAAAAACAGAAGACTTAAACAAAATCATACATGAAAGAACAAACCTTATAACTGATACTACAGAAACATATAGGATCATAAGAGATCACTATGAAAAATTATAAGCCAACAAATTGGAAAACATACAAGAAATGGATAATGGATTGTATGTTTTCTAGAAACATACAATCTGCAAATATTGAATAGGGAAGAAATAAAAAATCTGAAGAGATTGAATCTGTAATCAAAAAACTCATGCCCATGAACAACAGTGTGGTGATTGCTGGGGTGAGGGGGGTATAAGAGGACTAAGTGGTAATCTAAAAATACAACTAAAAATACAATTTAAAAAAGATAAATAAATAAAATAAAAACACAAATCTAAATGAAAAAAAATAAGTACAATAAAGAAATACAGGACAGGAAAAAAAAAAAACCTCCAATACAGGACCAGAGAGATTCACTGACAAACTCTACTAAACATTTAAAGAAGAATAAATGCCAATCTTTCTCAAACTCTTCCAAAAAACTTGAAGAGGAAGGAACACTACCAAACTCATTTTATGAGCTCAGTATTGCCGTAATACCAAAGCCAGATAAACACACTGCATGAAAAATAAAAACAACTATGGACCAATATCCCTAGTGAATATACATGCAAAACTTCTCAACAAAACATTACTAAACTGAATTTTTAAATACCTTTAAAGTGGTTATGAACTCTAACCTGGATGCAAGGATGGTTCAACATACTGCATAAATAAATATGATACATCACATTAATAAAACAAAAGATAAAAATCATATGATCATCTCAACACATGAAGAAACACCATTTGACAAAACAAAAAAATTTCAGGATTAAAACCCTCAACAAAATAGGTGTAGAATAACACACTTCAACACAATAAAGGTCATATACAAGAAATCCACAGCTAACATTATACTCAGTGATGGAAAATGGAAAGCTTTTTCTCTATGATGAAAAACAAGACAAGTATGCTCATTCTCACCACTTCTATTCCACACAGTACTGGAAATCCTAACTAGAGTATTTAGGCAAGACATGAAATAAAAGCCATCTGAATCAGGAAGGAAGAAGTAAACTTGTAATTACTTGCAGATGATATGATCTTATATACAGAAAAACCTAAAGAATCAACCAGAAAAAACTATTGGAACTAATCAACAAGTGCAGGATATAAAAATCAACATACAGATATCAATTGCACTTCTATACACCAACATCTAAAAAAGAAATAAAACTGTCACATTCAAAATAGCATTAAGAAGCAATCAAATAGGAATAAATTTACCAAGGAATTAAATATCTATACAATAAAACTACAAGAATTTTGTGAAAAGAATTTTATAAAAAGAATTTCACAAAAACACAAGTGGGAAAATATCTGATGTTCATATATTAAAAGAATTAATATTGTTAAAATGTCCATACTACCCAAAGCCATCTATAGAATCAACACAATCCCTATCAAAATCCCAATGACATTTTTCCCACAAATAGAAAAAAATCCCAAAATTCATATAGAACTATAAATGATGCAGAATAAACTAAGCAATTATTAAAAAAGAACAAAGCCAGATGCATTACACTTCCTGATTCCAAACTGTTATATATTACAATGGTATAGTAATTAAAACAGTATGGTACTGACTAAAAATAGGCCCAGAGACCAATGGAACAGAAAAGGGAGCCCAGAAATAAACCCTGACATATACACTCAACTAGTATTTGACAAGGAGGCCAAGAACATTTAAAGGGGAAAGGATAGTCTCTTCCACAAATGTTGGCAATATCGGATAACCACAGGCAGAAAAATGAATTTGAACCCTTATTTTAAATAAACTCAAAATGAATTTAAAACTTTAACATAAGACCTCAAACCATAAAACCCCTAGAAGAAAGTGTAGGGCAACCTCATTAACATTGGTCTAGGCAATAAATAATTTTTGGAGATAATGTCAAGAGCACAAGCAAAAAAAAGCAAAAATCAACGAGTAGGATGACATTATGCTAAGTGGGCATTGAGTTAAGTGAGATACCTCAGACAGAGAAAGACAAATACTGTATGGTATCACTTATATGTGAAATACAAAACAGATTAAAAACAGAAAGTAGAATGGTAGTTACCAGGAGCTAGGTGAGTGAATTGGGGAGATGTTTAAAGGTACAAATTTGCAACCAGTAGAAAAATTAATTCTGGAGATCTAATGCACAGCATAGTGACTGTAGATGAAAATAATGCATTATAAACCCAAAGTTGCTAAGAAACTAGATCTTTATTTTTCCACCACAAAAAAAGAAACAATAAGTAGTGATAGAGGTGTAAGCTAACACTATGCTGGTAATTATTTTTGTAATACATTAATGTATAAAATCAACACATTGTACACCTTAACGTTACATATTAAATGTCAATTGTATCTTAATAAAATATTGTTTTTAAAATGATAACATTAGTACTTATGTTGTTGATAACGAGATAAGAAATGTGTGTAAAATTTATTCCATTTTTAAGCATTGTCATGTAAGCCATCTTATTTGTTTATTCAGAGAGGCCTAAAAGAATGTAGAAGTGGACTGACTGGTTTATATGAAAATGAACAGAAGAAAAGGCATAAGAATAGAGATGTTGAAAAGAGGACCCAGGGGTAGAAGGGCATGCAATTTCTAACTACTGAGACTGAATTGTCAGGTGCAAATTGCCACAGTATAAAATGGGGATTAATTTTGTAACATATTCCTAATCTGTAGCACCACCTTGTCCAAGGAAACTAGAATTATTCCTAGGGGAAGTGTCTGTTCTGATTATGATAGTCATGGGACAATAAATTCTCTATGATGTGAGAGAAAGAAAGGAAAGACAGATTGTATGCTTTTGCCATCAAAAGCTCTGTATCTTTATGAGGCTTTTACTTAGCAACCAGAAATAAAATGAGAGGAAAACCCATGGTATGCAGCCAATAATCATGACACCTTGATCTCTGTTTCACATATTTTTCACTGACCCGGAAATTACTTAAAGTTATCGGGGTGACATTGGTTCACAAAATCATACAGATTTCTAGTACAGAACTCAATGAGACATCATCTGCAACTGCATCATGCACCCATTGCCCTAAGAAAATCTCTTCCCATCCCCGTTGCCCACCATCTTTGCCCACTTCCACCTATATCCAAAGAAACCTGAAATACCTGAGAATATTTTATCTCTCAAATCCTAATTTTCTGTTAACTTTACTTTCATTTCTTACTGTTAGATGCTTCTTCTTTCTTTGCACCCACAATATGTGACAATGAAGATCTAGATCAAATTAAACAAAAATCACTTTTGCTTGGTCCATGGGGTGGTAGAACTGTCCCAGAAACAGCTCATCTGACTGATCTCACCAGCTGCACTGAGCCAGCCATTGAGCCAGACCTGTGCGGTGGAGAAAAGCCACACATATTTTTTAAGTATAGTTTACTGTATCAGCTTTGTGGGATGGGGGTGGGGTGAGAGTACCACCTGACATGAGAAAGCCTTGTATCTCATATAAGGAGATAAATAAGATTCAGCACCTAATTGGTGTTTGAAATCCAGAAAGTTTCCTTTTACATAGTCTCTGATGGTAAGGAAGATGTTAAGCAAGTTTTCTATTGGCTGCTGGAAGATGGCGATGTCAGGCAATGGGACTATATAACCTCCTTCCTGCTGTAGGAGCCCCCATTAAGGATCAAGAGGGTTCCTTGTAAGGTTTGAGAAAGATGAGACTGTTACCTGTTGACATGAGGGTCAAAATGACCAGGAACGGACACTGCTTTCTCCAAGGACTTGCTTTTTTCCTCTTCAGTGTCCTAGCGAGTGCTCAAGGTAAGCATAGCCTCACTTCTTAAAATCAGCAGTGATAATGGATTAGCTCTAACAGTCTGGGGAGATGATCCTTGAAATTTTAAAGACAATGCCTCCCTGCAGACCATTTAGTTTTCACGAAATGTAATCTTTAGTGACAGTCAACACTGATATTTTTTCCTGTGGGGACTCTGCTTTTCAAATTTAGATGTGAGATGTTGCAGAGATGTAAACCTTGTTCTCAGATTGACCCAAATCTGTGTTTCATGCCTCTCCAACACCTAAAGCTCAAATCACCTTCTGCAATGGATTATGGCTGAGGGTCTACCCTAGGCTGGGTCTCTAATCTGTGTCCTTCCTCTGTTCTACATTATGTCTCTCTCAACCAGTATTTTGGTATTTCTTCTCTTTCAGCTAATAGATTGTGTGTATGTGTATATATGTGTACATGTGTTTGTTGGAAAGAGAGAGAAATGGGTGGGGAGAAGTTTGAAAAGTGTGTGAAGGTTAAGTATGAAAGCAAGAATGTGACTGCCCAGAGAAACCAATATTTCAGATAGGAATCCATAGGACTCACGCACTCTATGCCAGACTGTTGGACTTGGTGGAGGAAATGGTAGTGGTAGCGATGGTACATGTGCATGTGCACATGATGAGGGCAGAGATGGAAACTTTCCTGCCTATCAAGAAAGACCTCCCAACATGAACTATAATTACATTCCCTGATAACCTTATACCTGCAATCTAAGCCCAATTTCAAGTTTCTTTATCTTCCCCACAAACCCACAGCTCTGATGTTTTTCTGTTTTACTGTAGTTTTTCCATAGTATTGGCATCCTTCCTGTCTGAGATGTTTTCCTTTCCTAATTCTTGGATTGATGGTCCTCAAACCCCATTGTGCAACACAGAAAAGTGATGCCAAGTGTAGGTGATCGTGGGTGAATTAATATTAGCATTGAAGGAAGAAGGGGAATGGAGCCTCAGAGACTTCAGGATGTTCCTCTCTTGGTCAACTTTGCCCTGCCCCACTGGGGTACATGAGCTTGTTCTGTGACATCCTAAAAGATCTGCTAATTAAGAAGAATCCTATCCTTGTCAACACCCTATGTTAAACTTTCTCTCTTATAGTTCCTCCAGATTTTACGTGAAAACTGGCCCTCATTAGGCTCCTGATTCAAAATATCATGTGCAAGCTCCTAAAATGTGAATAATCTAGGCATGTGCCTGGAGAGCCAGCTCTTGTAGGTGTGGGCCTTGGTCTCTAGCTGCTTTTGCAATGGGCCTCACCTCTCTATCCCTCCCTTTAATTCATGTTTCCCCTTTATCTCAAGCCCCTCCAGTCAGAAGTCTTTGTCTCTCTTCTTTGGGAAATTCTACTCCTCCCAACAAAAGCAAGAAGTTCTGTTTCTCACTCTCTTGTTATATTTCTTGAAACTTCCAGTTCCTTGGGTTTTGGCCATATGCTAATAATGGTTAATTTTGATGTTTTATGTGTATTAAGGGCTTATCCCATTATAGTCATGAAAATTCTCTCTTTAACTCAATTAGTGTGTCTTGCTTTAAAGTCTACTTTTTTGTGATATTGATATAGCTCCTCCACTTGACTTATGGTTAGTGTTTACATAGTATATAAATATATTTTTCCATTATTTTACTTTTAATGTTTTACTTTTACCCTCATGTATATGGTATCTTGCATATAACATTTACCTAAATTTTGTTGTTTTATCTAGATTGGCTTTTGTTTGAAGTATCTAATCCATTTACATGCAATTACTAATACTGTTGGGTTAGTGTTTACCATTTGCTTTTAATTGACCCATCTGCTTTATATTCCTTTTGCTCTCCTTTTTTGGCCTTCTTTATATTAGACATATTTGTTATTATTCCAGATTTTTCGCTTTTTCTTCAATTCTCAGCAGCTTTACTAGGTGTGGGGCATTTCATATTCTTCTTAGGGTTCATTAAGCTTCTGGAATATGTGTTATATTTTCATCCAATTTTTTTTAATTCTCAGCCATTATTCTTCAAATATTACTGGGGCTCTCTTTGTCTCTGTCTCCCCCTGTGTATGTCTCCATTAGTCATTCTTGTTTTTCTTTTCTTCTTTCCTCTAAGTCACTAATTCTATATTGAGTACTATCTACAATTCTTTTAACCTATTCATTTAATTCTTTATTCTAGACATTTTACTTCCAGTTGGCATTGTTACCTTGAATTTTTATATATATACAATTTTATGTTTTTTACATCTTTTTGCATCTTTTTTCCTTCTTCCCTCTTTTTTCTTAAATCATAATTAAAATCCTAATCTGCTAACTTCAACACTTTTATTAATGTGTGTATCTGTCTTCTCTTTTTTTCCATTTTGTTAATTTGTCATACAATCTCCTCTTTATATGCCATGTAATTTATTGAATACTAAAAATTGTATATGAAAAGATAAGATACTCCAGATATATTGTCTAACACATGAAAGGATTCATCTTGTCTTCTGCTAAGCAGGTGGGGGAGGGGTGCTGATCACCTAAATATCTAAATACAACCTAGAACTGAACTGGAACAAGTCTGGGTTACAGTTTGGTAACACTCTACCTCTGATTTTTCCATTTCTATGTCATGGGCTTGCAGGGATTTTATTTGGGTGCCTGGATGTTTTGGTAGCTTAGCACCCAAGAGAATGAGGGAATATCCACTCTGCTTTCCAAAATTTTTGGTGTAGTTCTTTCACCTTCTGCCCTTCACAGCCTTGATAGCAGGCAAATATTTGAGGAGAAAATTTGTTGTGTTAGAAAGGCCTGCAAGCTTCCAATTTTGTCACTCCAGCACCAGGTAACCCCCAAAGTTATGCTGGCTTCATTGTCCCAGCAGGAGTCCTCTGCCTTGCCTAAGGCTATTAACCCATGCACTGAATTGAAAATTCCCATAGGAAATGGGAATTCCCATAGGAAAAAATGTTGTACATCCTTGGCTAACACTGAAATATTCCCCACTCTTCAGAATTCTAGCATATATAGTCCATGTGGTAACCACAAATATCTAATACCTTTAACTTTTTTTTACATTTTTCAGCTTTTTTAATTGTACCCAGTAGGACCATTCCTTATATTTTATTTTTTTAGTGTTGTTCAACCACAGATGTCCTCATTTTCGTCCCACCACTCTGCCCCACTGCACCCACCCCCACCTTCCATACTCAGTCCTACATCCCCATTGTCTTTGTACATGGGTACTTTATACATGATCCTTGACAATCCTTCCCCTTCTTCTTTCCATTAATCCCCTTCTCTCTCCCCTCTCTGGTCACTGACAGTTTGTTCTTTATTTCAATATCTCTGGTTATATTTTGCTTGCTTGTTTTGTTGATTAGGTTCCACTTATAGGTAGGACCACTCTTTTTTTTAATATATATTTTATTGATTATGCTATTACAGTTGTCTCATTTCCCCCTTCACTCCCCTCCACCCTGTACTCCCTCTCCCACCCACATTCTCCCCCTTTTAGTTCATGTCCATGTGTCATAAGTTCTTTAGCTTCTACATTTCCCATACTATTCTTACCCTCCCCCTATCTATTTTCAACCTACAATCTATGCTACTTATTCTCTGTACCTTTTCCCCCTCTCTCCTCCTCCCACTCCCCTGTTGCTAACCCTCCATGTGATCTCCATTTCTATGGTTCTGTTCCTGTTCTAGTTGTTTGCTTAGTTTCTTTTGGTTTTAAGTGTGGTTGTTAATAATTGTGAGTTTGCTGTCCTTTTACTATACATATTTTTTCTTTATCTTCTTTTCTTAGATAAGTCCCTTTAACATTTCATAAAATAAGGGCTTGGTGATAATGAACTCCTTTAACTTGACCTTATCTGAGAAGCACTTTATCTGCCCTTCCATTCTAAATGAAAGCTTTGCTGGATAGAGTAATCTGAGATATAGGTCCTTGTCTTTCATGACTTGGAATACTTCTTGCTAGCCCCTTCTTGTCTATAAGGTCTCTTTTGAGAAATCAGCTGACAGTCTGATGGGAACGCCTTTGTAGGTGACTGTCCCCTTATCTCTTGCTGCTTCTAGGATTCTCTCCTTCATTTTTACCTTGGCTAATGTAATTATGAGGTGCCTTGGTGTGTTTCTTCTTGGGTCCAACTTCTTTGGGACTCTCTGAGCTTCCTGGATTTCCTGGAAGGCTATTTCCTTTGCCAGAATGGGGAATTTCTCCTTCATTATTTGTTCAAATATGTGTTCAATCTGTTACTTTTCCTCTTCCCCTTCTGGTACCCCTATAATTCGGATGTTGGAATGTTTAAAAATGTCCTGGAGGTTCCTAAGCTTCTCCTCATTTTTTTAAATTCATGCTTCTTTGTTCTTTTCTGATTGGATGTTTCTTTCTTTCTTCTGGTCCACTCTATTGATTTGAGTCCCAGTTTTTTTCCCATCACTATTGGTTCTCCGTGCATTTTCCTTCATCTCTTTTATGGTAACCTGCATTTTTTCATGTAATTTGCGCCCAAAATCAACCAATTCTGTGAGCTTCCTGATCACCAGTGTTTTGAACTGTGCATTTGATAGATTGGCTATCTCTCAGTTGCTTAAAATGATGAGTCCTGGGGCATTGATCTGTTCTTCTGTTTGAGACATGTCTCTGTCTCTCTCTCTCTCTCTCTCTCTCTTTTTTTTTTTTTTTTGGTCTGGTCACTCCTGTTAGAGTGAGGGGCGGAGCCTTAGGTGTTCACCAGGGCTGGGCACCCCAGTTGCTAGATTGTGACATTGTATGTGGGAGCGGGGCAGGAGGGAACAATGGCCGTAGCTCCATTCTCCTGGGACCTCAGTCCCTTCTCTGGGATCCTGGTTTGCGCGCTCTGCCCTGGTCCACAATCGCCGCCTCACTGGGTCTGCCAGCTGCCGCCTGCATACTCAGGGTTTACCCACTGAGATCTTCCACGCCCCAGATGCCTTACACGCTTCCGGTTGCCTTAAGCGCCCAATTCTCCCTGTTCTCCATGCACCACGACTCGCACCCAGCTGCTCCTCTCCGCCCCTCCTACTGGTCTGGGTGAATGGGTCTCCTTCAACTTCTTGGCTGTCTGACTTCCATTCAGATAAATTGTCTATCAGTTCTGGGTATTATTCTGCCTCTAAATTGTTGTTGTTCTAATCTTGGTTGTGTGTGGAGATACGGTATGTCCACCTATGCCTCCATCTTGGCCAGAAGTCGCCAGGACCACTCTTAATAGAAACAAAACTTCTAGGTTTTTGTGTCTACTCATCACTTACTTAAAGTAAATTGATAGACATTAACTTCTCCTTACACCCCTTTTTCATGTACAAAAAGTAGAGAATAATAATGCAGTGGATCTGTCAAAATTGTCTGTTCAAGTACATTCACAGCAGGAATATAACCTGTTTCTGTTCTTTGATCAAGTTAGAAATACATCATATGTTTCCCCAGACAGAGAACAAATAATTCTATATTTTCAATAATCGCAACTTCTGACATGAAGATTAGATTCATTTGGGAGAAGAAGCAACATTCTATGATTCCCAGTGGAATGCCTGGCCAACGCCAATCAATATCATCTGACATCATCTCTCATGTAAGGTTGCCCAAGCTACTCAAAGAGAAGTACATTTTTTTGAAACTAAGTATCCAGATCTGGAGTATGAAGCCTAGAATAGTAAGTGAAGTATTCTGGATTAACCATGTCCTGTGTTGTGGTCCATTTTTCTGCTCTTGAATACTATATACCAAGAACAATTCTGAATGGGATAGAGTTGATGGCTGCTACCTGGGACTTCTGATGAGCTCACCCCAGTTCCTCACTCCATTCTCTTTGATCTAATTCTTCTAGTGCTCATGTCAATAGCATCAAAATATGTATGGTTTATAAAAGATGGAACCCACTGGTAGCCCATTACAGTGACTCTGAACACATTTACCTAGTATAGAGATATCCTCACATTTCTTATATATCTTTCACATGTACTATACAGAACTCTACAAATCAGAAGGGTAATACTGATAGGACCCACGTAACACTTTTCTGAGACTACTCACTAGATTATTTTCTGCTTAATTTTTCCTGTTTTTTTTTCTATTTTTCTACCTTATTACTCTCTGATTACTGCCATAAGAAACCAGACCCAGGGGTGATCCTAGTGCACCCCAGCTGCCCAAGTGAGGTTGTCCCACAGCACTAAAAAATGCTTCTTTCCCTCTGTAAATGCCCCATTGACCTCTCTCTCCTCAGACAGTGAAGAGCTTCGCCTGGTGGACGGGGGCAGTCGCTGTGCCGGCAGAGTGGAGATTCTTTATGAGGACTTCTGGGGCACCATCTGTAGTTACGGATGGGACATGGAGGATGCCCAGGTGGTGTGCAGACAGCTGGGCTGTGGAGAAGCCCTCAATGCCCCACGCTCTGCTTACTTTGGACCAGGATCAGGCCGGGTTTGGCTGACTGGCGTGAGATGCAATGGAAAGGAGTCCCACCTGAAGAAGTGCCCTTATTTGGGAAAGGGAGAGCAGATCTGCCAACACAGCTACGACGCAGGGGTCATCTGCTCAGGTCTGTGCTGCTCATTGTCCATTACCTGTGGAGGAAATGGGGGCATTCGAGGATGGGAGTCTGAACCCTGGGGGTCAGGGGTGGAGGGGTTGTGTTGAGGAAAGTACCAGAGGAGAAGGAAGCTTCCTTCCACAGTGCCTATGCAGACAGCTTGACTGTGGAGAAGTCTTCAAGGCCACTTACTTCAGGGCAAGATTAGGATGAATCTGGCTGGGCAATATGAACTGCACAGAAAAGGAGTCCCATGTATGGAAGTGCCCTTCCCTGGTCTGGGGCCCTTTTTACTGCAATTATGGGTAGCATGCAAGAGCCATTTGCTCAGATATAGTCAGTGCATTGTCTACCAGGTGAGAGAATGGCAAGTTCCAAGGAAGCTGGTGTCTGATCAATGGGGCAATAGAAGATAGATGGGCTACAGACTCTGAGATATATATCCATAATTTGCAAGTGCACAAAACACCTGTGAATGATGGGCTTTATTTATTTTCTTCTTATTGTCTCAATTTCTATTCTTTCCACCTTCATTTACAAAATAGATTATTTCTAGTATTATCTCAATTAAAATCAGTCTTCATGATTTTTTAAAATTTTACTTTTGTAAGAATGATTTTGTAAGTGATTTTGCAAATCATTACACACATTCCCTTTGTATAGTGAGACAACTTGTCAGAGGGAAGGTTGAGAATAAGAATGTACTTTGGTTGAATTGTTTCTCTGCATATAATGCGAGACACTGTTTTGCACTAGATTAGTAGGAATACAGGCACAGGGAATATCACTGAACAAATCAGAGAGGAATTTAGGTATTTGTGCCAAATTGCAATTCTTCTTTGAAAATGCAAGCCTAAGTATTTATAGTCTTTGGCCAATAGAACCAGAGATCTTTCGATGAAATACTTTGAATCATAGGTTCTCAATTCATTGTTACATGAAAAGATTCTTCATTTTTTATTTAAAACATCTGTATAAACTCAAACTTTATAGGGACACTAACACTGGTAAGTCAATGGTAAAGGTAATAAAGTATTAATTTGTGTCTTTTATGTAAGAATTATATAGTTTTTACGTGAGAGTTCAGTGCATTTGGGGGCTTATTTGATAAGAATGGTTCTAAGGGGACAAACAATTTTTGAAGAGGGTAGAAAAGTTTATGGTAGCTGTGGTGGTGAGAATGACAATGGGATCTTCCAAAGGACACATATGGGGTTCTCTGAGCAGCATGAAGAGTCCAGGGGTGGTGTAGAGAAGGCTCTGAGTAACTTTATGTGAATTCTGTGTGGCTGGTTGTAGGGATTGAGAAGAATGAATTGTAAGGTGGACTCAAGAGTGAGATAGGGAAAAGGTCAGAGTGATAGAAACAGGACCCCAGAGGTAAAATTTTAAGTAACTTGCCTAAGGACACAGGATATCTATACAGCAGGACACCAGACAGGGATCTATCTGACCATAATTTTCATTTAGCTTTGGGTGAGGTCGATAAAAACAAATATCCCTCTGAAGAGTCAGTTTCATTTTCTTTGTGCTATCCAGAACTCTCATACATTTAGCAGAGGTCTTAAACCTGTGTACTTATGTTTATCCTCCACTAGGAATAAAGCCCTAAAAAGATAAGAACATTCTTTTATTGTGATTTACATTCTTTTGTTGTGATTTACCTATCAAAGTTCCTGCAAACTCTACAAAGATGTTTGTATTTTGAATAAAACAACATGAAATGGACACTTTTCAATATTGTTTTCAAATACTTTTTTCCTATCTAAATATCAAACCTGTGCAGAGAGTTTAGAGATGCCTCATTTGAAGCATCTCTTCTGTCTCCTTTTTCATCATTTGCCAACCAGAGACTCCATTTTTGCCTATGTCCAGGCCTCCAGTGTCCCACTATCCTTGCTATTTGCTGCATCCTGATGGAAAGTTCATGCTGACCACTTCTGGCTTTATAGGAGAACACACAGCCCAAGGACAAGTTTGGTCTTAACTTGGATCCTTGTGGATCTCTGAGTGGCCAAATACAACACCAATGGAGACATTTCCCACCTCTCAGACAACAAGGTTCTCTGTTTCAATCAGAATAATAGGATCCTGGATTGAAGGATAAAGAGCTGGAAGGGTACGGGCATAGGTGAGGCTGACCATCAAAGGACTTAAGAGTTGTTGGTTTGGAGGCAAATGAGTCACAGCTATAGGCAGGATAGACAAGACAGGGCTGGTCAGAAGTAAAGTAATAAAAATGGGACCTAGATGAAAGGTGATGATACCCAACCTGGTCGTCCTTGCTTTCTTGCTTCTTTGTATAAAAATCAAGACAAAGTAAGATAAAATAATGAGAGAGAGTTTTTCCTCTGGCCAAAGGAACCATAAGCACAAGCTGAGGTATAGAAAATTGGGGATCTCCCAGACTCAGGCACAGGTGCAGAAAGAGTAGTTGCCTAAAGACCTAGCCCCCTGAGATCCCTCTTGTAACTCAAGTTGATGTCGCTCTAGCAAATAAGCTAAACTTGGGACATAGAGAAAAGAGTGAAAGTGAATCACCCAGGAGGGTGGGCCATGATATGAATGCTTAGCAGTGGGTCTCAAGGGAGATGAGATGTACTAACCTGGGATGTGGCTGGCATTGAGAGTATAAAACAGGCACAGAAGAAGTAAGTCTGGAGCCAACAGTATTCCCTAATTCTGCAACTTTGAACAAGTCCCTCTCATGGTAAAGCCTGCCCAGATTCTGTCTTCTCTGGCTTAAAATGAGAACATAGTGCTTGAGGATCCCCAGTATTATTTGAAGCTTTTAAAGCTTGTTAATCTTCAATCTTATCCCTGAAAGAGTCCATATTTTGCTTGGTATGGGCTTGGGTGCCTCCCTCCTTTTTAATTCAAGTAAAGGCATGTCCTTATCTCTTCATATTTGACTCAATATGCGAGCATAGTTCACTACAGTGCAATATATAGATTTCAGATTTTAGGGGTTTTTGTTACTTTCAACTTTTGTTATGTTGGTACTTTGGGATTTCTACAGTATTAGTTTAAACATATTAATTCTAAATTAAGCATTTCTTGATAAAACTACTTGTCCTCTGCCATTTCTTCTGCTTAGGCAGGTTTTGGGAAATGTGTCCTGATATTTTTAAGGTTAAATCAGGTAGACAAATTTCCAATAAAAAGGTGAAGAACTGGACAGGAGCTCTCAGTGTAAGCCTAGTGCCTACCCTGAAAATCTCACTCACTCTCTCTTCTCAGATAAGCCAGTCAGAATTCAGTGAGAATCTCCATGTCAGTCAGATCCTTCCTTCATCCTCATTTGTACAGAAACTTCACTTACCTTCCCATAAACATAGAAATAGCACAAAACAAGTGGGTATTATCTGTGGTGAGCCCAAATACTGTTTTACTTCAATGATAATGTCCATGGAAGTGATAAATTATTAAAACTTCACTTCTCACTAGCAATACCAGTCTCACACAAATATTAAAATCTCCTTCCCAATCACAGACAAATGGGAAGACTTGTCACATCACAGAAGTGAACAACTTTAGTCAATATGAAAATGTGGGGTCATGTTAGGTGACATGCTGAAGAAATGTATGTCAGTAGGGGAGCCCCAGAATGAGTCTTTGTTACAAACAAATCTTTTTCAGAGATTTGTGTGTGTATATAAAAAATTTTTTCACTCAGTGCTTTATGGTTAGGTGTTAAATGGGAGGAGCAAAGGATAATAAAATGTGTTAAAGACTTGTCCCACAAGTATTTATCCCAAATATTTATATCTTTCATCTATACTATAGTTTTTGCATTTTGGAAGTCTCCAAATCATAGCTTGTTTGTTCTCTGCTTCCTTCATCTCCATCTCCTTTTTTTCAGCATGCTAGCCTCTTATCTCAAAAATCAAAGTAGTGGAGGAATACAGTTAGCATAGAGATAAGATTGAAATACCTCAATTACTCTTACTTCTTAGCATTTGCTAAGACTCCCTTGTCTGGGAAGAAAACATATTATGAAGTTACAAATGAACTTATCTATCTTACATATGCCCCCTGAGAACTCACTCTCTCCCAGGTTCACTGGCAAATCCTAGGGTTCAAGAAAGATGACTAGGACCAGTCACTCCTTTTCCTATGACTCTAGGAGCTTTCTTAACATCCAGACTCATCTTTGGACAGCTGCTTTCACAACCTGGTCACCTAAGAAATTCTTGGAATTTTTGCCATCAAAAATTATGGGAAAAATATAATGTGAAATTATAAAAGTGGACTGGTTATATCTATATTTCCTCCCTTGACCTATATAGGTCTGCCTACAGTTTAGCATGCACTCATGGGTCCAACCCTCATGATTTTCCCTATCCTCAGTCGCTTGAAGGTCTGCTACTGAGATAAAGCTGCTCAGAATTCTAGCCCCAGAAATCTCAAAATAGCCTTCTAACCTTCTCTGCCTGATAGGCCTCTAACCTCTTTGAATCCCATGAACTTTTTTATACTATGGGTTAATTCAGTTATTCATACCTCTACACCCAAGTTTAAAAGCCCACTAGAGTGCAATTTCCTTAGTCTCTGTAATTGCTAGTTCACTAGGTAAGGATTCACATTTCTAACCAACTTCAAAGTGTACATTTATCTTCAGAAACTTGTTTATGAAAATGCAATTCTGACAATAATTGTCACAATCCTTTTCTATGCCCCACCACCAGAGAACTAAAACTTTCACACCATTGCCTACGGCATGTTTCCAGTTGCCAAGCCAGGATCATGGACACTTCACTGGGTTTGTTTTTGTTTGTTTGTTTGTTTCTCTCAGGATTTGTGCGTCTGGCTGGAGGGGATGGACTCTGCTCAGGACAAGTAGAAGTGAACCCTGGAGGAGGCTGGATTCCAGTGTCTGATGGGAAACATACATTCCCTATGGCCCAGGTCATCTGTGCAGAACTGGGGTGTGGCAAAGCAGCATCTGTCCTGGTGGATGTGCCTTCCAGAGAATCAGGTAGACAGGCATGGGCTGAAGAGTTCCAGTGTGAGGGGCAGGAGCCTGAGCTCAGGATCTGCCCCAGAGTGCCCTGTCCAGGAGGTGCTTGCCAGCACAGTGGGGCTGTTCAAGTTGTCTGTTCAGGTGAGATGCACAGCAGGACTTTAACCTCCCTGCATACTCTGTTGGGTAAGAAAAACATGAGGTTTTGATAAAATCCTGTTTTCTCCTACCAGCATACACAGAAGTGCGGCTCATGAAAAATGGCACCTCTCAGTGTGAGGGACAAGTGGAGATAAATATTTCTGGAGAATGGAGAATGCTCTGTGCCTCTCACTGGAACATGGCCAATGCCAATGTTGTCTGTCATCAACTCAGCTGTGGAGTTGCCATCTCTACCCCAAAAGGAGCCTACTTCATGGGAGGAGGTGATCAGATCTGGAAAGCCCAATTTCACTGCTCAGGGACTGAGTCCTTCCTATGGAATTGCCCAATGACTGCCCTGGGCATTCCTGACTGTACCCCTGGGAACACAGCCTCTGTGATCTGTTCAGGTAAGAGAAAGAGAAGGGCTACTTGGTACTAAGGATGTTTTTTGAGTGAATGTCCCTAAGAACAGACAGTGTGGAAAAGCTGCCTTCAAAGGTAACATATTTCAGAGAAATAAGAAATATGGGTCTTCTAATTGTTCATTCATGTTTTTGGTCAAGGTAAGAAGTGTTAAGAGGAATAATGGTTTTCAAATAAACATTCTATTTAAGTATGATCACAGAGAATATATAAGTAATAAGTGTACACTTCAGTCATGCACACCACCCCAGGTTAATAAAGAGAACATTAGAAGCACACAGGAAGTCAACTTCCCCTCCCACCATTCACTCCAGCCTCCCTCCTCTCCAAACAAGACCACTTCTGTAACTTCTACTACATAGATTATTGTCATTTTTTGAACTTTTTATAAAATCATGAAATGTTTTCTTTTGTGTCTAACTTCTTTGACTCCATATTGTGTTTGAAATTCATTCATGTTATTGTTTAAGCAGCAGTTTATTCATTTTTATTGCTATAGAGTAGTCCATTGAATCATCACATGACCATGTATTGATCAATGCAAATGATGGTAGATTTGAGTTGTTTCCAGTCCCTGAGTATTACAAATATAATGTTAGGAATTACCATAACAATGATTTTTGGTGCAGGTATGTATATTTATTTTGTATGTTTGATCCTTGGCCTTTTATTTTTACTCTCTTAATGGTATGATGTTCTTTGTTGAGCCAAGTTCTTAATTTTAGTGAAGTATAACTTATCAACTATTCCCTGTACATTTAGAGTTTCTTATATTCTTTTTAAGAGAACTCTGCTACCTGAGGATCACAAAATATTCTCCAAGAGTATCCTATGGAAGCTTAATTATTTTTCTTTTGCATATGATTGTACAATCCTTCTAGGGGATTAATTTCTATGTA
Organism: Phyllostomus hastatus; assembly: GCF_019186645.2. Taxonomy (NCBI): domain Eukaryota; kingdom Metazoa; phylum Chordata; class Mammalia; order Chiroptera; family Phyllostomidae; genus Phyllostomus; species Phyllostomus hastatus. Next base: position 13,439,829 of record NW_025334039.1, on the reverse strand, counting down.
TGCTGTGAGATAAGGGTCAAGTTTCATATTTTTAATGGATATCCAATTGACTCAGAATCTTTTCCTGAAAAGACTCTTTTCCCCACTACCGTGTCACCTTTATCATAGACTGTATGTACTTCTATGTCTTCCTCTAATTACTCTTCTGCTCCACAGTATCATTTGTCTGTCCCTACCACACTTTCTTAGTTATTGTAACTTTACAGTAAGTCTAGAAAACTTTAAAGAAGTTACTTTACAACAACTTCTCTAACTTTGTTGCTTTTCTTGCCTGTTAGTCATTCTCAACCTTTTGCATTAACATTTAAATTTTAGAATCAGCATGTCATTTTTCACCGATAAAATGTACAATGGTATTTTGATTGAGATTAGATTTATTCTACACATGAATTTGAAGATAATTAACCTTGAAAATATTGAGTCTCCTAACTCATTTACATGATATATCTCTCCATTCATATAGGTCTTTAATTTCTCTCAGAAGTTTTACACATCTTTCAGTAGGTTTTCTCCTAGGCATTTTATGTTATGTTTTTAGTATTTCTTTTAGTGAAGGTATCCTAGGACTGGATTCTCTCTGAATTGTTTTCACCTCTATATTTCTGTATCTTTATCTTGACTAATTTGAGACTTAAGTTTAAAAGTTGCAAGAATAAAAGTTTTCAGGTAACCCTTATCCATATTCCACCAATGTTAGTATCTTGTTATAATTCTCCCCATGTCTTGTCCCATCCCTCCCTGAATATGTAAATTCTTTCTGAATTAGTAGTTAAAATTGGTAGGTTGCAGACATGCTATCCCTTTACCCTTAAAATACTTCAAAGAATTCCCTTACATATCCACAGCACAGTGATCAAATTCCAGAAATGAACATTGTTATAAAGCTATTATCTAGTCTATTGTTTTATTCAGATTTTACTGACTGATCCAAGGATGTTGTTCACAGCTAAAAGGAGATTTGAGTAATGTGCTGCATTCAGGTCTCATGTCCATTTAGTCTCCTTTAAAATGGAACACTTTCTAAATCTTTATGTTTCATGATACTGATCTTTTTAAAGAAGACAGGACAATTGTTATGCAGAATGTTCCTCAATTTCAGCTGGAACAACACACAGGAGAATTAAATACAGTAGGAGCACAGTAAACTGATATTGGAGTCCAACCCACATAAATGTAAGCTGACTTTTTTTCCTAAGTAGAAATAGAAAAGAAAGCATTAGCCAACTGTACTTGAACAACAGTTAAAATTAAAAAAAAAAGAAAAAGAAAGAAAACATTAGCCAAATCAATCACAAAACACCAATCTTCCCTAATTCTTTGTACCGCTTGAACTGTTAATATACAGATACAATGACACTATAGTGAATACTCTCTTAAGATTTCTGTAATCCATAGCCTGCAGGTTCCATCAGTTGTTCTCACATGTCATACTAGACATGTATGGCCTTTAATAAGGCCTGAATTGTTGATGATCCCCAGGTATGCTATTTTAAATTAGTCGCTTGAGTGGGTTTAGGTAATTCTAGATTCCCACATAGCAAGCTAATTAAAACAAAATAGAGAACAGATTTGCACATCACTTTCCCCAAATGTTTGAATAAGGGAAGATTCCTCCACTGAGACATCACAGACATTCCTACAACACATTCTGGTAGGGGTGAGGCAAAAACATACACTATGTTTGTTCATAATTCCTACTTTCAGCCATTGTTTCACCTGCAAGTCTTCTAAAATTATATCATCATGTCCTCCAAATTCAATTATATTCTTCTCTCACTTATCATTTCCAGATATAGCTATGACAGTACATTGAGCACCAATAATCCCAAAATTATTCCTTACCACTTCCAAGCCATTTTGCCCATACTAATTCAAATAATGTTTTGCCTTCTGTTGGCAGCTGTGCCTGAGCCCACTTGTCACAGGGGCTATAATCCTTTCCTTACCTTGCACAATTTTAATTGGATCTGACTCATAGACCTATAGAGTCCTCTTCTTCATAAGCAGTGATTATTTTAAATTCATTGACCTAGGAGAAATCAAATGAATATATCATAGTCTTTTTACAGTTTGGGGAGTTGTTGGGACAACAAGACCACCCAATCTCTAATGTTGATTCATTAAAACTTTAATAGCTACTCCACCTTTTTGTCCTACTTTGTTCAATTTTTAATCAACCATTTGAACCTTTCCATCCAGTTTAATTATTCTAAGGTGATTTTATAACTTTATTATTTTCTTTCCTCCTAAGAATTCTAATTATTTTTCCATCATTCAGCACCATTTACAGTAGTTGAGCAAGATCCACAACAGTTACCCTGATATTATCTTGTCTCCCAATAACAGGGAAATAGGGAGCCCAAGCAGCTAAAGCCACTCTTATCACAGCAGTAACCATCACCTGGGTCAAAGGCACAGAATTAGAAAAACTTTAGTATCGTCCTATAACCAATGTAAATAAAGATGCTTGCATTCTCAAATTTTCAGCACCCTCAGAGGGAGGGTTCCATTTCAGGGTGGAGCTGGACAATTCTCTCATTTAGGGCATGAGTTATTCATGCTTGCCTTTATATAACTCACTCTATTAAGAGTTTGTCTCAGATAAATGGTAATGAAAAATACAATTAAAAGAAAGAAAATTTGGACAACTGTAATAGAATAACAATAAAAATTATTTTAAAAATAAGCAGGGATGACTGGGGTGGGGGGAGTGTTGGGGGAAAATGGAGACAACTGTACTTGAACAACAATAAAAAATGTGGAAAAATAATAATCAAATAAAATTTGCCCACATAAAAAGAATATAAAAGAAAAAAATTAAAAAGAGTTTGTTTCTCTGTCCACATTTTAGCATAAGCTCCAGCAAATGAAGGGGGTCCTGAATAAGACTGAGCATGCCCCTCCATTCAGCAAAATCTAGTACAAAAGAAATACTTTTTCATCCCCCATGCATAAAATATCAAAAAGGGTTTGGGAAGAGGGGAAATGATTACTGCTCCACATAGTGGCTTAACTCTTTGATTTAATATCACCATGTTTTAAGAGCTCTTGACTATTTTCCCCTACACCATGTAAGAGCATTTTAGTGATCATCAGTGGGACAGGGACCCTATTCTGATCCCAGAAGATCTCCACCCAACTTCTTTATGGTGTTATGGCCTTCCCTTCTACAAAATAAATTATCAGCTATAACTCTGAGGCTCTGGCAGTTTCAGACTGCTTCTCTTATTTTTTTCTTCACTAATACAGACAAAAGTAGCCAAGGTACCATATTTACTCATTTGAATAAGGTAAATGTCTTTGCAGAAATTTATAAGCCAATTCTAAAATCTATGTGGAATTTAAAGGGCAAAGCAATTTTGAAAAAGAAGAACAAATCTGGAAGTTCCTGATTTCAAGACTTACTATAAAGCTGCAATAACCAAGGCAATATTGTCTCAGAGTAAGAATACATATATAGAAATCAGCAGAACAGAAAACAGAGTTCAGAAATGGACACAAACATATGTATAAATTGATTATATACAAAGATGCTATTATGGATTAAATTGTGCCCCAACACACAAAATTCATATGTTGACATCCAACCCCCAATATCTCAGAATATGACTGTTTTTGAAGTAGGGCTTCTAAAGAATTAAGGTAAATAAGGTCATATGGATCAGCCCTAATCCAATATGGCTGGTAACCTCATAAGAAGAGGAGATTAAGATGTAGACACACATGGAGGAAAAATCATATGAAGACACAGGGAGAAGACCAGCGTCTTCTTAGGCTATCTACAAGCTAAAGAGAAAGGCCAGCCTGGAACAGATGCTTCCCTAATGGCCCTCATAAGAAATCAACCTTGTCAACACCTTGATCTTGGACTTCTAGCTTCCAGAATTGCAAGGAAATACATTTTTGTTGTTTAAGCCACAGAGTTAGTGGTAGTTTGTTATGGCAGCCCTAGCAAACTAAGACAGATGCCAAAATATTGGAGGAAGTATATATTTTCAAAAATTATGTTGGAATAAAATATATCTGTACCAGTAAAAAGAGAACCACAATTCTTACTTCAGACCACACCAAAAAAAAATTGAGCTCAAAATGATTACCAAACAACTTATATACAAAATGTTTAACTATTAAATTTCTAAAAAAAACATAAGAGAAAATCTGGGGGGTCTTGGAGCAGGCAAACATTTCTTAGGGCATTAAGCATTTAAAAAATGAGAATTAGACTTCATCATTAATGATTAAGTAATTCAAATTAAAGTATGAGGTGACATATCACTTTACTAACTGAAATTACTCAAGTTAAAAGATTTACAATTCCAGTTTTGGCAAGGATGTGGGGCAACTAGAGATCCATACATTGCTGGTGGTAATGTAAGAGAATATAAACACTTTAACAAAAATTTAAAAAATTTAATTTATTGTTGTTCGGTTACAGTTGTCCCACTTTCCCCCCTTGCTCATCCCAACTCCATCCTCCCAACTCCCACAGTCCATCCCCTGCATTGTCCATGCCTATGAGTCCTCTATTCATGTTCCTTTCCTTGTCCCTTCCCCTTCACTCTCCCATTATCCCTCTCCCCCCACCACCCCTCTGGTCACTATCAGTTTGTTCTTTATTTCCAAATCTCTGGTTCCATTTTGCTCATTTTTTTATTTTGTTGATTAGGTTCCACTTATAAGTGAGATTACATGGTATTTTTCTTTCACCACCTGGTTTATTTCACTTAGCATAATCCTCTCCAGTTCCATCCATGCTGTTGTGAAGGATAGGAGTCCCTTCTTTCTTTCTGCAGCATAGTATTCCATTGTGTAAATGTACCCAGATTTAGTTAAACATGCATTTAAACATTACCCAGAAGTTCTACTATTAGGCATTTCCTTGAAAGAAATAAAAATCTAGATTCAGAAAAAGATTTCACCATTAATGTTCATAGTGTCTTTATTAACAATAATAAAAAACTGTAAATAACCTAAATTTTATTAACAGAAGAATGAATAAACAAATTATAGTATATTCAGATGATGGGAGACTTTTCAACCATAAAAAGGACAAACAACTGATAAATGTGACTACACAGGTAAATCTCAAAAACATGCTGAGAAAAATAAGCCATACAAAAAGGAATACATATTATATGATTCCACTACATTGTACAAGATGTAAGCTTAACTATGTGACAGAGGGGAGATAAATGTTTGCCTAGAAACTGGGTTGTGGGGTGGGGGAATTATTGCCTGCAAAGATATATGGAAACTTTGGGGGCTCCTAGTCCTGCTGTACTAAGGTGTTTGATTATATAGGTACATGCATTTGTCAAAACATCAAAATATACTCTTTTCTTTCATCTTTCTTTTTATTGTTGTTCAAGAACAGTTGTCTCTGTTTTCCCCGCCAATGCACCTCCCCATCCAGCCCCAAGTCTGGTCCCTTTGGCTTTGTCCATGTGTCCTTTATGTGTTCCTTGATGACCCTTCTCACTTTTACCCCTGTTATCCCCTCCCCACTACCCTCTGGTTACTGTCAATTTGTTCTTTATTTCAATGTCTCTGATTATATTTTGCTTGCTTGTTTGTTTTGTTGATTAGGTTCCACTTGCAGGTGAGATCATATGTATTTGTCTTTCATTGCCTGGCTTATTTCATTTAGCAATATGCTCTCCATATCCATCTATGCTGCTTTCAAAGGGTAGGAGCTCCTTCTTTCTTTCTGTTGCATAGTATTCCATTGTGTAAATGTACTATTGCTTTTTTGATCCACTCATTTACTGATAGGCACTTAAGTTGCTTCCAACACTTGGCTATTGTGAATTGTGCTGAATGAACATTGGGGTGCATAGTATCTTTTGAATTGGTGTTTCAGGATTCTTAGGGTATAATCCAAGCAATGGAATGGCTGGGTCAAAAAGCAGTTCCATTTTTAGTTTTCTGAGGAAACTCCATACCGTTTTCCATAGTGGTTGTACCAGTCTGCAATCCCACCAAGGGTTCCCTTTTCCCAAGGGAACCAAGTGAACTAGGGTTCCCTTTTCTCCACAACCTCTCCAACATTTGTTGTTTGTTGCTTTGTTTATGATGGCCATTCTGACTGGTGTGAAGTGCTATCTCATTGTGGTTTTAATTTGCATCTCTCTGATGGCTAATGATGCTGAGCATTCTTTCATATGTGTCTGGGCCTTCTATATGTCCTCCTTGGAGAAGTGTCTGTTCAAGTCGTTTGCCAATTATTTAATTGGGTTGTTCATCTTCCTGGAGTGGAGTCATGTGAGTTCTTCATATATTTTGGAAATGAAACCCTTGTTTGAGGTATACAGTTCTTTCCCTATTCATTTTGCTGATGTTTTCTTTAGCTGTGCAGAAGATTTTTATAATGATGAGCTCCAATTTGCTTATTCTTTATGTCCCTTGCTCTAGGGAACATATCGGTGAAGATATTGCTGCATGGAATATACAGCAATATCTTCCTCCCTATGAGATTTTCCTCCCTATGTTCTTCTCTAGGACTTTTATGGCATCATGACTTATATGTAAGTCTTTTATCCATCTTGACTTTATTTTGGGATATGGTGTAAGTTAGTGGTCGAGTTTCATTTTTTTGCATGTAGCTGTCCAGATCTCCCAACACCATTTGTTGAAGAGGCTATTTTTACTAAATTTTATGCTACTGCCCCTTTTGTTGAATGTTAATTGACTGTAGGGACTTGGGTTTATTTCTGGGCTCTCTATTCTGTTCCATTGATCTATGTGTCTGTTCTTATGCAAGTACCAGGCTGTTTTGATTACCATGGCCTTGTAATATAGTTTGATATCAGGTATTGTGACCCCTCCTACTTTATTCTTCTTTCTCAAGATTTCTGAGGCTATTCTGGGTCATTTATGGTTCCATACAAATTTTTGAAGTGTTTGTTCTACATCTGTGAAATATGTCATTGGTATTATAATGGGGATTGTGTTGAATCTATAAATTGCTTTGGGTAGTATGGACATTTTTGATGATGTTAATTCTTCCAATCCATGAACACAGTATATGCTTCCATTTATTTGTGTCTTCCTTAATTTCTTTCTTCAGTATTGTGTAGTTTTCTGAGTACAGGTGTTTTACCTTCTTGGTTAGGTGTCTTCCTAGGTACTTTATTTTCATGTTGCTACAGTAAATACGATTTTATTCCTGATTTCTGTTTCTGATGTTTCATTGTTGGTATACAAAAATGCCTTTGATTTCTGAATATTGACTTTGTATCCTGCTGTTTTGCTAAATTCACTTATTAGGTCAAGTAGTTTTTTGGTGGAGTCTATGGGATTTTCTACATCCACTATCATGTCATCTTCAAACAATGACAGTTTGATTCCTCCTTTCCAATTTGGATGCCTTTTATTTCTTTTTCTTGTATGACTGTTGTGGCTAGGGCTTCCAATACTATGTTGAATAGAAGTGGTGAAACTGGACATCCTTATCTTCTTCCTGTTCTTAGTGGGAAAGCTTTTAGTTTTTGCCCATTAGGTATGATGTTGGCTGCAAAGCTCTCATATATGACTTTTATTATGTTGAGTAATGCTTCCTCTATTCCCACTTTGCTGAGTGTTTTTATCATAAATTGGTGCTGTACCTTATGGCAGACTCTAGCCAGTAGAATCCACCTGTTGTAACTGAAGATGAGAATAAATGCACAGGAGAAAAAGGGGATGGCACAGCCACTCTTTCAAGAGAAGAGCACCCCAACCCTTGCCTAGACAGGCCTTTATTATTTTTCTTGGGTCTTACATCAGAGAAGGATGTATTATCTATTACACAGAATATTATTGTCTACATTTTAGATACAATCAAGGAAATGAAAATAACACATGCAGAAGGGAAAGGTGGCAAGCTGATTACCTCCATCCTTGGGAAAATTCACACAGGCTTTGTAAATTACCTTGAAGATAGACAATATACATTTACTGTTTCAGACCAGGGTGAGGAATTTTTAGCAAGAGTGAGCCAAAACAGTCTGTATGCATTTTCAAGGCCTGATTCCCATGGGAAAATTTGGTTTGAAGGTCTGGCTCCTGCCCACCACCTTGCTTCTGTAGGTTTTCCATACAGAGCTGAGTCACATTTGCCAGATCAAAACAAACCAGTCCCTACAGTACCTTATCAAATGTTTTTTCCAAATCTATTGATATGATCATGTGAATTTGTCTTTGGGTTTTTTTATGTACTGTATTATGTTTATTGATTTGCAAATATTGTATCATCCTTGCATCCGTGGGATGAATCCCACTTGATCATGGTGTATGATCTTTTTTATGTATTTCTGGATGTAGTTTGCCAATATTTTGTTGAGGATTTTAGCATCTATGTTCATCAGTGATATTGGTCTTTAGTTTTCTTTCTTTGTTGTATCTTTATCTGTTTTTACAATTAGGATGATGCTGGCTTCATTAAAAGAGTTTCAGTCTTCCCTCTTCTTGTATTTTTTTGAAATATCCTGAGAAGGATAGGGGTTAGTAAGCTCTTCCTTAAATGTTTTTAAAAAATCCTCTTGTGAAATTGTACTGTCCAGGACTTTTTGTGTGTTAAGAATTTTTTTTAAGATTTTATTTATTTATTTATTTTTAGAGAGGGAAGGGAGTGAAATAGAGAGAGAGAGAAACATCAATGTGCAGTTGCTGAGGGTCATGGCCTGCAACCCAGGCATGTACCCTGACTGGGAATTGAACCTGCGACACTTTGGTTTGCAGCCCGCGCTCAATGCACTGAACTATGCAAGCCAGGGTGCTAAGAGTTTTTGATTACTCTTTTGATTTTGCTGTTATCAATCTGTATAGGCTTTCTGCTTCTACTTCATTGAGTTTTGGAAGATTATATTTTTCTAGAAATTTGCCCATTTCCCCTAGGTTTTCAAATTTCTTGGCATATTGTTCTTCATACTAATTTCTTACAATCCTTTGTATTTCTGTGGTGTCACTTGTAATCTCTCCTCTTTCATTTCTGATTGTGTTTATTTGGGTCCTCTCTCTTTTTTTCCTTCATGAGTCTGCTTAAAGGCTTGTCAATTTTGTTTATACTTTCAAAGAACCAGCTCCTGGATTTATTGATCCTTGGAATTGTTCCTTTAGTCTCTGTGTCCTTTAATTCTGCTCTGATCTTGGTTATTTCCTTCCTTCTACTTGCTCTGAGTTGTCTTTGTTGTTGTTCCTCCAGTTCTTGTAGATGTAGGGTTAGATTGTGTATTTGAAATGTTTCTATCTTTTTTAAGTAGGCCTTTATCACTGTGATCTTCCCTGTCAGGGCTGCCTATGCTGTGTTCCACAAGTTTTGGATTGTTGTGAGTTCATTTTATTTGTTTCCAGAAACTTTTTTATTTCTTACTTAATCTCATTCTTGACTCATTCATTGTTTAATAGTATGCTATTCAATCTCCATGAATTTGAGTGTTTTTTTAATTTTTTTTTAGCTTGGTTTCTGGTTTCAGGCCCTTGTGATTGGAGAAAATGCTTGATATGGTTTCAATTTTCTTGAATTTGTTGAGGCTTGTTTTGTGTCTTATCATGTGGTCTGTCTTTGAAAATATTCCATGTGCATTTGAAAAGAAAGTGTATTTTGCTTTTTGGAATTAAAGGTTATATATATATAAATATTTATATATTTATATATATATTTATATATTTATATATATATTTTTATATATATAAAGTCTATTTGATCTAGGGCATTGTTCAATGTTGCAATATCCTTGCTGATATTTTGTTTGAAAGATCTATCCATTTTTGACAGTGGGGTGTCAAAACCCCCTAGTATAAGTATGTTGCTGTCTCTATCTTTCTTGAGGTCCTCCAAGATTTTCCTTATGTATTTGGGTGCTCCTATGTTGGGTGCATATGTGTTTAAAATGTTTATGTCTTTTTGATGGATTCTTCCCTTGAGTATTATCAAGTTTCCTTTTCTGTCTCCTTCTATTGCCTTTGCTTTGAAGTCTATTTTGTCTGATATAAATATTGCTGCTCTGGCTGTGTTTTTTTTTTTCCTGCCTATTTTCTTGGAATTTTTTTCCCAACTTTTCGCTTTCAGTCTGTGTAGTTCTTTTGTTCTGAGGTAGGTTTCTTGTAGGCAGAATATTTTCAGGTCATGTTTTCTTATCCATTCCGCTACCCTATGTCTTTTGATTGGAGCATTTAATCCATTTACATTTAAGGTTATTATTGATAGGTACTTATTCACTGACATTTTCCCCCTTTGTATCTGTATTCCTCTCTCTCTCACTCTTTTTCTTCCTTTTCTTAAAACAGTCCCTTTAGCATATTTTGCAGTGCTAGTTTGGAGGAAGTGTATTCTGTCAGCCTTCTTTTGTCTGGGAAACTCCTCATTGTGCCTTCCATTTGAATTGAGAGCCTTCCTGGGTAGAGTAGTTTTGGTTGTATGCATTTGCTTTTCATTACTTGGAATATTTCTTGCCATTCCTTGTGGCTTGTAGTGTTTCCATTGAGAAGTCAGCTGCTAGCCTTATTGGGGCTCCTTTGAATGTCACTTACAGTTTCTCCTTTGCTGCCTTTAAGATTCTTTCTTTGTCTTTTAATTTTGCCATTTTAATTATGATGTGTCTTGGAGTGGGCCTCTTTGAGTTCCTCTTGATTGGAACCCTCTCTTCTTCCTGGATTTGTGTGAATTTTTCTCTCATTTAATTAGGGAAGTTTTCCATCATTTTTTTTTCAAACAGGTTTTCTATTCCTTGCTCCTCAGTTTCTCCTTCTGTTATCCCTATTATATGGATATTATTACCTATCATGTTGTTTTGCAGTTTTTTTACCACCTCTTCATTCTTTCTTCATCTCTTTTCCTTCCTTGCTCTTTCTGGGAGTTTTTCTCTACCTTTTCATCCAGCTCATTGATTCTATCTTCTGCTTAATCTAGCCTGGTTTTGATTCCTTCAATTCAGAAATTGTATTCTTATTTCTTCTTGGCTCTTGTTGATAGTTTCTATGTCCTTTTTCATGCTGGTGTAATTCACACTAAGTTTATTTTAGCTTCCCTGTAGCTTTTGGTAATTCTCACTGACCTCATTGAGCTTCCTTATAAGCATTGTTTTGAACTGAGTATCTGATAGTTGACTTGCTTCTATCTCATTTAGCACTCTTTCTGAGGATTCCTTCTTTCCTTTCATTTGTGGATTGTTTCTTTGTCTTCCCATTATTTGAAGACTCTTTTTGTTTGCTTGCACTTCTTAAATTGATCCGTTTTCACTCTCTGAGTTTGTAGTGTGAACTTCTATGGTAGGAAACCTGTGAGATTCAATGGTGCAGTCTCCTCGGTCTCCTGAACTTGATGCTCTTGGAATGCCCTTTATGTCATTTAGGTTTGCTCTCTGGATGTATTTGGGTTTTGATTGTTGTTGGGTCATTCTTTGTTGGGTCCTCCCCTCCAGCTGGTTGACTGGAGTCACTCCACTCAGTACATCTTGTATGCTGTTGTACAGATGCTGCCAGAACAAAACCAGAAAGCTCAGGGAACATACCTTAATCTACAAAAATATCCACCCCTCAATCCCACTGTCAAAAGCAAATGAACCAATATTAGTAAAGGTATAAAGAGATTAAGATCATTATATAAAAGGAGAGAAATAAACTATAGTTTAAATCTATTACAAACTTGATGGACAAGAAATGAATGTTTAAAAACTATGCAGGAACTAAAATATCACTAATCATGGAGAAAACCACAGTGGATATTGTCTCAGTGGCCTCTAAGATTTACCATGTTTTTTTCTTTCTGGATCTGCCTCTGGTGATGTCAGATGTTGGCTCTGTCTGACCTTAGGCAGGCTGCTCTGAGACTACTAAGGATCTACTGTCTGTGGCTGTCTTCTTCATTTGTTAATCTAGTCACTCTGCACTCAGCATTCAGGCATAAGCACCACAAAGCTGGGGCAGAGTATTTCCTGGGGTTGGGGTTGTTGTTTCCCCTAAGCTGCTACTGCTTGTAGGGCAGTGGTCTGCCTGAGCAGGATGGCTTCTGCCACATGGGGATGACTTAGCAATGGGATGCCAGCATCTACTCTCTCAGCTCTCTCCCCAAAGCTTCCATCCCCAGTATCTCCCAAGCATCTCTAGCCCACTCTGCCCCACCTTTGCTAGAACCCCAGGTAAGTGGCTACAAATGAAAATTTGTGCTTTGACCTTTTACACAGCTCTTTGCATCTCCAATCATCCATCTCTGGCAGAGGGCAACCCTGCCACTTTTCACCACTGGTTGTTATCTGTGTACTTTTTGGGCTCTGGTGCTCTAGGCTGGGAGTCCCAGGTTAGAGTTTAGACCCCACACTTCTCAGAGAGATCAAACCAGTTGCTTAATTATCTCTCTAGAGCTGCCACCTGTGGGCACCCAGCCAGCCTTCTCAAGTCTCCACCACAATCCTTACCAGTCAGTTTGTGCTGAAGATGATTCTTCTGTCTGTCTGAAATTATAAGACTTCTCTCTTGCTATTGCTCTGTTCTTTGTTCCCGGTGATTTCTCCACAATTTTCCTGTAATTCCAGATTGGTTCTAGGAGGATGTCAGTGTGGCTTCCATTCACTCCTCCACCATCTTGCCTCTCTACAAAATGTACACTTTTAAAAAAGTATAATTTATTGATTATGCTATTAGTTTTCCCAAGTTTTTACCCTTTAACCCTCCTCCACTCTGCACCCCCAACCTTCCAGCTTCCCCCTCCCCCTTAGTTCATGTCCACAGGTTGTAGATATAAGTTCTTTGGTTTCTCTGTTTCCTATACCATTTTATACCTCTCCCCATCTATTTAATGTCTACCAATTATGCTTCTTCTTCCCTGTACCTTTCCCCCCATTCCCCCTCCCCACTGAAAACCCTCCATGTGATGTCCATTTCTCTGATTCTGTTCCTGTTCTAGTTGTTTGCTTCATTTTTGTTTTTGTTGTTTTTCTTTCTTTTATTTTTTAGGTTCATTTGTTGACAAAGTGTGAGTTTGTTGCCATTTTACTATTCATAGTTTTTAATCTTCCTTTTCTTAGATAAGTCCTTTTAACATTTCATATAGTAATGAACTATATTACTTGGTGGTGATGAAATCCTTTAACTTGACCTTATCTGGGAAGCACTTTATCTGCCCTTCCATTCTAAACGATAGCTTTGCTGAATAGAATTTACTTGGATGTAGGTCCTTGCCTTTCATGACTTGGTATACTTCTTCCCAGCCCCCTCTTGCTGTCAAGGTTTCTTTTGAGAAATCAGCTGATAGTCCTATAAGAACTCCTTTGTAGGTAACTCTCTCCCTTTTGCTGCTTTTGGGATTCTCTCCTTCTCTTTTCAATTTTGGGTAATGTAATTATGATGTGCCTTGGTGTGTGCTTCCTTGGGTCCAACCTCTTTGGGACTCCCTGAGCTTCCTGGAAGTCTATTTCCTTTGACAGAATAGGGAAGTTATCCTTCATTATTTGTTCATATAAGTTTTCAATTTCTTGCTTTTCCTCTTCTCCTTCTGGCAGCCCTATGATTCAGATGTTGGGATGTTTAAAGTTGTCTTGAGGGTACCTATGCCTCCTTTTTTAATTCTTTTTTCTTCATTCTGTTTTGGTTGAATGTCTGTTTCTTCCTTTTGTTCCAAACCATTGATCTAAGACCTAGTTTCCTTCCCTCCACTATTACTTCCCTATGCATTTTCCTTTATTTCACTTTTCATAGACTTCACTTTTTCCTCTATTTTGTAACCATACTCAATCTTTTCTGTGAGCATCCTGATTACCAGTGTTTTGACCTCTGCATCTGATAGGTTAACTATCTTTTTATCACTTAGTTGTATTTTTTCTGGAGCTTTTATTTGTTCTTTCATTTGGACCATATTTGTTGGTCTTGGTGCACCTGTAACATAGTAAAAGGCAGAGCCTTATGTATTTGCTAGTGCAGGCCAACCCGCATTGCTGAGCTGTAGTACTGTATGTGGGGGAGGGGTGTGTGAGTAAACAATGCAGCTTGCTTGGTTCTCAGTGGGCTTTCAGTCACTTGCCCCGCTACCCACAAGCAAATTGGGCCCTTCTGGTGCTGATTCCCAGGTGGGTGGGTTTGTGTACATTCTAGGACCCTGTGGGTTGCTCCAACAAATTCTCCTATGCAGCTGGGAGTTTCTCTTGTCACATCAACCCCTACATGTTTTTTTCAGTCAGAGGTTTTGAGGCTTAAGTTTCCCTCATTGGAGCCTGGGCTACTCAGTCTGTCTTGCCCTCCAGTTGTTCCTCCCAGTTTATCTACATGCAAATGTGTGACCTACTGGTCTGCCAGCCACCACCTTGCCTGGAGCTCTCCCCGCCCTGGCTGCCCATCTCCCCCGCTCTTACTGATCTGGATGAATGTTTCTCCTTTTACTCCTTGGGTGTCAGACTTCCATACAGCTTGATTTTCTGGCCGTTCTGGTTATATTTTGTTTTTAAATTTGTTGGTGTCCTTCTTTTGCTTGTGCGAGGAAGCAAAGTGTATCTATCTATGCCTCAATCTTGGCCAGAAGTCTCCTCTTGCTGTTTTTCAGATTCTCTTCTTGTCTTTAATGTTGGTTAACTTAATTATGATGTGCCTTGGTGTGTTCCTCCTTGGATCCAATTTCTTTAGGACTCTCTGAACTTCCTGGACTTCCTGGAAGTCTATTTCCTTCACCAGATTGGGGTAGTACTCCTTCATTATTTGTTCAAATAAGTTTTCAATTTCTTGCTTTTCCTCTTCTTCTTCTGGTAGTCCTATGATTCAGCTGTTGGAGTACTTAAAGTTGTCCCAGGGGTTCCTAAGCTTCCCCTCATTTTTTTTTTTGAATTCTTATTTCTTCATTCTGTTCTGGTCAGATGTTTATTTCTTTTTTGTTCCAAATCATTGATTTGAGTTCTGGTTTCCTTCTCTTCACTATTGGTTCCCTGAATATTTTCTTTTATTTCACTTTGTATAGCCTTCATTTCTTCCTTCATTTTGCTACAGAGCTCAATCAATTCTGTGAGCATCCTGATTACTCTGCATCAGACAGGTTGTCAATCTCCTTGTCACTTAGTTCTTTTCTGGAACTTTGATCTGTTATTTCATTTGGGCTATATTTCTTTTTCTCTGCACACCTGTTTTCTTGTAAGGGGCAGAGCCTTGGGTATTTGCCATGGTAGAGCAACCCTCTTTGCTACATTATGGCTCTGTCTGTGTGACAAGGGTCACAGAGAAAACAAAAATCTTTCCCCACTTTCTATAACTTCCCTCACTTCCCACAAGCAAATTGTGCCTTTTCAGGTGCTGATTCCCAGGTAGGTGGGTTTGTGTATGTTCTAGGACCCTGTGGGTCTCTCCAATTAACTCTTCTGTGAGAGTTGGAGTTTATCCTACCTACACAACTCCTACAGGATTTTACTTCTGGGGGTTTGGAGTCTACTTTCCCAGTCAGCCAGCTCCTGCCTCACTCATGCAGTCTGCTGCCTTGCCAAGAGTCCTCTCTGCCAGGATGCCCATCTCCACTCCTCCTACCAATCTGGATAAATGTTCTTTAATTTCTTGGTTGTTGGAGTTCTATTCAGTGTGATTTTCTGGCAGTTCTGATTTTTTATTGTTTTTAAGTTAGTTTTCAATCTTCTTTTGGTTGTGCAAGGAAGCAATGCATTTCTACCTACTTCTCCATCCTGGCCAGAACCCCTTTTTTCTCCTTCTATGACCATTTTAATCATGGTTATTTAAACTCTTTGTCAGGTAATTTCAAGCTAGATGCCTTGTGTAAATATTTGTAATGTAACCTTTTTCCTTAGTTTTCTATGAAATCTCTTTTATATGGGAATTTTTTTAATGTCAGACATTGTTGATAAAAATTGTAGAAATCCTTCAGAAAGCATTTTATTTTGCTTCCTACAAGGACCTGATTTAAGGGTGAATTGCCTTATTAAAAGAAAGTGCAGTGATTAGAACCTGAGCATCCATTCCTGTGAAGGATATTCTTAGTTTACTTCTCCTTCTATGGCACAAGGATTCTGGTTAACAGGCATGGTCCTCCGTGGCTCAACCTGAATTAAACTTTGTGTTCCCCAAACACTGTGAGTCTGGCAAAATCTCTGCTGAGCTGTTCAGAGTCTCAGTTATAACCTTTGAATTGACAAAGTCCTCAAGGGGTAAGTGGCTCACTTCTGCCCTTGACTACTTCCACACAGCTTGGATCCTAAAGTTCTCACTGCCTTGGTAGCTCTATAACACTTTCAAAGATTGGTGACATTTCAGTTTTTTCTAAACTCATTTTCATGAAATGCTTGGCTTAAAAAAAGAAATTTTACATTGTCAGAAGCAGAACACCCCATAAAGAAGGAGAACTCTAATATTATGATAACATTACTCTTACAGCTTTCATCTCAGATCCCATCATTAAGTTATTATTTTCTTTAATTCCATTTCCTATTCTCCAACCCTACTAACCCTCTGACTACTGCCATTTCTATAGGAAACCAGACCCAAGTGCTATCCCAGTGCAACTCTGTGTCTGAACCAGCAGACTCTGCACCCTCAAAAGACAGCGCTGCCAACTGCTCAGGTGAGAGCTCCCACAGGACCAGAAAACCTTTCTCTCTTTCCCTGTGTAAAAGCCCCTTTGGCCTTTCTCTCCTCAGACAGAGGACAGCTTCGCCTGGTGGACGTGGGCAATCGCTGTGCTGGCAGGGTGGAGATCCTTCACCAGGGCTCCTGGGGCACCATCTGTGATGACAGCTGGGACCTGAACGATGCCCAGGTGGTGTGCAGACAGCTGGGCTGCGGGGAAGCCCTCAATGCCACAGTGTCTGCTCACTTCGGCGCAGGATCAGGCCAGATCTGGCTGGATGACGTGAACTGCACAGGAAGGGAGTCCCACCTGTGGAAGTGCCCTTCCCAGGGCTGGGGACAGCACAACTGCCGGCACAAGGAGGATGCGGGGGTCATCTGTTCAGGTCTTCATTCACATTGTCCATTGGCTGGGGAGGAGGTGGGGGCCCTGGAGGATGGGAGTCTGAGCCCTGAGGAGGTATTGGTGAAAGGGCAGAAGGAGCAAGAACCTTCCTTCCACAAGGCCTATCTGTCTAGCAGGTATGGCAATTTGGTGTTTTCCTTTCTGCCTGCAGCAGCTGGGGCTCTGGTCCTCCCTTCTCAGAAATATCTGCTGACAAACCCATTTTTTACAGAGTTTCTACTGAAAACAGGGCTCACTCTTCAATTGCTTATGGTAGTAAAATCTTAATATCCTGCTGATGTTCTAACAAATTACCATATGGTTTAAATCAACACAAATTTATTATTTTATAGTTCTGTACATCAGAAATCTGACAAGGGTCTCACTAGGCTGACACCAAAGTATCAACAGGGCTGCATTCCTTATGGGGGCTCTAAGGAAATTTTCTCTCCCTCAGTTTTCAACGTACCAAAGCTGATATGCATTCATTCCAAGGCTCCATGCTCCTTTTTTTTCCAAACAGACAACATTGCCTCCCTCTGACCATTCTTCCTTAGCCACATTTCCCTCTGAACTGAAATGGGAAAGTTTATTTGTTTTTAAGGGCAGTGGGTCTAAAGATGTGATTAGACTGAATTTGCCTGGTTAATGCATGATACCTCAGGTTAATCTCACCATCCCAAGGTTCTTATCTTAATACTAACTATAGAGTCCCTTGCCATAAACAGGAACATTTCACATGGAGCAGGATGTATTAATCTTTAGGAGTCCACTACTCCACCCACCACCCACTATCCACTCTCCCTTCCACATACTCTGTCAGAAGTTTTGTCGGAAGCAGGATTGAGCTCTTCTCCCTGCAGAGGGCCCAGACTTTTGTTCCTCTCTGCTCATGTTCCACTACATCTTTGTGGTAGAGATAGACAGATACAAATGGACAAAGGAGAAAGGGACACAAGTTTCAGTCTTGCCACTTAGTGGGTGTCTCCTCAGCAGAGTCACTGATGAGTGTTCACATCCTCTGGGAGAGAGAAAGAATACAGAGCTTTGAATGGACCACTCACTGTGCCCTGCTTCTGTTTTTCACTTTTAGAGTTCCTGGCCCTGAGGATGTTGAGTGAGGACCAGGAGTGCGCTGGGTGGCTGGAAGTTTTCTACAATGGGACCTGGGGCAGTGTCTGCCGCAGCCCCATGGAAGCCATGACCTTGTCCACAATCTGCAGACACCTTGGCTGTGGAGACAGGGGGACCCTTGACTCTTCTGTTGGTTATAGGGAAGGTTCTAGGCCCCAGTGGGTGGATGGAATCCAGTGTCGGAACACTGATATGTCTCTCTGGCAGTGCCCTTCTGACCCCTGGAAATATAGTTCATGCTCGCCAAAGGAGGAAGCTTACATCACATGTGCAGGTATTTATTCTCTGTTTGTATGTGTCTGCTCCACCCATGTGGGATGCTGTTAGTGATATTTATATTTTCAAATCTAAGGGATGACTTTAAGATGAGTGTACAAAATGAAGATGATTTAATCCAATGTTGAAATTTTGTTTCAAGGGAAATAATGAAAAAACCTGTGCTCATAGCAATTAATGCAAAAATATCAGAGAGATTGGAATAAAGCATGTGGGAACACCATTAATACTCTGATAAACCTTCTAAGGAATTGATAACTAATTAGGAGTAGTTAAAAGATATGCTCATCACCTTAAAGTAAGGAAGAGACAGAGCAGAGACTCAATCCTGATTGGTCCATGTCTTAAATTCATGATATTGTACTCTGAAATGCATCTATACCACTTAGACTACTTCTCAAGTCAGTCTATTGGTTGAGTGTAATTGAGGGCCTGTAGGTACAAATTGATACTTAATGTAAGAAGACAGAGGAAAGAAAAATTATAGTCATGACTCTTTATGACTGAAGTGAGTCTTCTTCATGAAAGAAGAAGGATGGAAAAAGCAATCCAAGTAAATAGACAAGAAAAAAATTCATCATAATAATACTTACACCAGACAAAATAGACTTCAAAACAAAGGTCATAAAAAAAGAAAAGCACACTTCATAATACTCAAGGGTAGAATCAATCAAGAAGACATAAATATTGTAAACATATATGCACCCAACATAGTAGCACACAGATATATAAGGAAATTCTTGGAGGACTTCAAGATATAGACAGCAACACATTTATACCAGGGTATTTTAACATCCCACTGTCAACAACAGACAGACCTTTCAAACAAAGAATCAACAAGGACATTGTGGCACTGAAAAACACCCTAAATCAGATGGATTTAAGTGATATATATAGAATCTTTCACCCAAAGAATAAGATATACATTCTTTCCGAATGCATGTGCAACATACTTAAAGATAGACCACATAATAGGACAAAAAACAAGCTTCAACAAATTCAAGAAAATTGAAATCACATCAAGCATTTTCTCAGATGACAATGACTTGAAACTAGAAACCAATCTCAAGGAAAAAACTCAAAAACAGTCAAATTCATGGGGACTAAATAACATGTTATTAAGCAATCAATGGGGTAACAACGAGGTCAAGGAAGAATCAAAAAGGTTCTGGAAACAAATGAAAATGAACACCCAACAGCCAAAAATCTATCAAACACAGTGAAGCTAGTCCTGAGAGGGAAGTTCATAACAATACAGACCTACCTAAAAACACAGAAACATTTCAAATAGACAACCTTACCCTACATCTATAAGAACTGGAAGAACAACATACAAAGCTCAGAGAGAGTAGAAGGAAGGAAATATACAAGATCAGAGCAGAATTAAATGACATAGAGACTAAAAAATAATTCACAGGATCAATAAATCCAGGAGCTGGTTCTTTGAAAAAACTGAACAAAATAACAAGATTTTAACCAAACTCATCAAAATAAAAAGAGAGAGGGTCTAAACAAATAAAATCAGAAATGAAGAGAAAAAGTTTCCAGCCAAGATGGAGGCATAGACAGAAACACTTTGCTTCCTCAAGCAACCAAAATAAGGATAAAAACCAATTTAAAAACAATAAACAACCAAAACTGCCAGGAAATTGAGTTGTTTTAAATTTTAAAGTTTTAAATTTTAGTTCATATATTTTTTCTTTTCTTTTTCTTTCTTTTTGCTTATAAGCCACCAATGTCTTTCTATTGAACTTAAGATGAAACTCAGATTTCTTACACTGGTTGAAAAAGGCATGCATATTCCTCCCCCTACCCAACACTCAGGTCTTTTTTCCTATCACTCTTCAACTAGCAGGTATGTATATTGACTCTCTTTGTATTCATGAAATAGATAGCATGGGGGAAGTAAGGGAAAGCAGGCTAGCCATCCTTTAATGTTTTAGTATTATTTAACCAGACTGATGGTATTACATATCTTGTGACCTTGCACTAGCTGTTCTATCTGCTCTGCCTGCCTGTCAACTTCTTATCATTCAGTTCTCACTTTAGATATTATTTCCTCAGTGAGGCCCCTCACATCAACTTAAATGATATTACCTCAGTCAAAATTATTTAAGATATACTGACATTTGGTGCTTATCCCTAAACATGCTGATTGCTTTACTCAATATCTCTCCTGCAAGGTTCCAATTCTTCTGCCCAGCCAATTTTATTTTTTATAGCATAATTTTATGGTTCTCATAGTACTCTTTATTATGTGAAACCATAATTTATTGATTTTTATGTTTATTATACACCTATTAATTTGATAATTCCATGGGATCAAGAACTTTGACTGGCTTTCATATTCACCACTGTATGTCCAGTGTGATAACAGTACTTGGCATACAATAGACACTCAAAAAGAGTTTTTAAATAGATTAATAACCTGTTTGATTGTGTAGTCAAAATTAAAGATATTTTCATGAAGATATAATCAAAACTAATTGAAAGGTTTTTAAGCTTCAAAGTAAATTAATCAGTTTTGCATTAAGAAAACATCCTTTGGCCCTAGCTGGATAGTTCAGTTGGTTAGAATATGATCCTGATACACCAAGGTTGTGGGTTTAATCCCTGGTTGGGAGACATCTGAGAATCAACTAATAAATGCATAAATAAGTGGAACAACAAATTGATGTTCCTCTCTCTCTCCAATACATAAAAATAAGTAAATAAAAAGAAAACATCCTTTGAATACAAGATAAAAAAAGGATTTTTGCAGGGGAAATGTACACCCATAATGGCAACTTAAAATATCTTGGAAGAGTCAAGACTACATACTGCTAGAGATATGGCAGTATCTTTCATTAATATGGGAAACACAGAAGTTTATGGAAGGAAATCCATGAGCTTAGGCTTGGATACAATACATTAAGTTTAAAGTGATAAGAACACTCAGGTGAAGACATCATTAGGAAGTTTGAGTTTAGGAAGAAAATCTGAGAGAGTAGATACAAATTTGGACATTGTCATAGAGATGCTTAGATTGGAATGGATGAGATCATTAGGAATGTAAACATTCCTAGGACAGAATCTAAGGAACGTTAACATTTAAAAACTGTATAGAGCATTCTATGAACTGACATAAAGTCTGATGTGGAGCTGACAGAGAATATTGTGTTTGGAAGTCAGGTTTAAAAAAGTTTCAAGGAAAGGGTGATGGTCATATATGTTAAATACTGCTAAGACATTAAGTAAATGAGAACTGCAATGTGCCCATTAAAGTCATTGTATATCATTGATTGTCCTAACTAGACCTCTTTTGAGGGTCAAGTGTTAGGTAGAAGGTGGAAACCAGAAATAGAAATATCAAAGAATAAGACGATGGTGAAAATGCACACAACATTTTGGAGAAACTGTGAAGGACAGAGAGTTGGAAGTAAAGGGCTGCAATGTTATATCCACTGCTGGAAATAAATTTCTTTTCATTACCAAGGTGATTAATTCGTTAACACATAGTAGAAGGAACTGCCTTTAGAAGTGATGCTAGCACATATCACTGTCTAGGCACGTGTTCCATTTGCAAAAACAGCTGTAAACCATGTCACAGGAAGTCTGTAATTAGGCTAATTAGCAGAAATGCCAGAATAGATGTAGCCTGGTTGTTGGCCTCAGACTCTAAAGGACTTCCCATGAAAGAGGGAGGGGACTCACCATGAGCTGCTTCAGGGGGCAGAGCCCTGACAAGATGGATAGAGGTTACCAAGAGGCAGGTTTGGTTTTATTCTAAGTACAAGTATCATAAGGGACTCTTTCCACTCTGATGGTCCCCCAGGGAATGAACACTGTTATACATAAAAGAACACTGGAAGCAAGTAGGATGGCCTGCCAGCCTTTCCTTATATCCCCTTTTGCTTGTCTCTGTCTCTTCACTGAATCAGCTGCACTTGCTTCTGCTGTGTTTGTACCAGGCTTGGCACAAGGGAATTTGTGTTCTTTCCACTAGTTTGTTTTAAGATTAGAAAAAGGCCAATTCCTTTCTCTTTCATTTCAATTACAAAAACATTGCTTACTTACTGTAAGCAGGGAAGACATATAAAATGTAAAAGGAGAAATGAATCATATCCTATGACTCCTTGTTCATCCATATCCTCCTGACATAAACAGGATTAATGGACTAGTAAGTACCATTTTTAAATCCATCCATTTTCACTAAAGGATATCCACATTCATACCTATGAAAAAATTTGATGTGAATGGTGTTCTATTATCAGTTTTTACATAATTGAGATTCAATCATACATGTTATTATTAAATTGAGTTTTTAATAATATATATTTATGGTATTTTTCCATTACCATTTATCCCCATTATACCCTCTTCCTTCTCCACCCACCCTCCTCTTCCCAGAAATCACCACGCTGTCCTCCAGGTGGATATAACTCATTTAAATAATGGCAAATATTTCATTCATGAGAAGTTGGTACTACAGTTCATATAACCATTTGTTTATTTATTAGCATTCCAATTGTTTTCAATTTTCCCTATATAAATAACTTTGTGATAAATATTATCATCATGTATCTCTACATACTAGTGAGTTTACTGATATAAAATTATTCCCAATATTTATATTATTAGATCAAAGCATAAGCAGGTATGTACACAACAAATCTTAAATATGGTCAAATTATTTTTCTCAGCTTAATTATTTTCAGTTTTCTTCTTCATATCTAGATAGAAGATACTGAGATTTTTCTAGAACTTGACTCAAACTAAAGAGTCAAGTCACAAGTCAAATCACATAGATGCTCCAAAATCAATAAGCTTACAAAGCCCACAAGTCTCACTCTATTTAAAGTCTGAATATGGGTTAA
This sequence comes from Phyllostomus hastatus, assembly GCF_019186645.2. Lineage (NCBI taxonomy): Eukaryota > Metazoa > Chordata > Mammalia > Chiroptera > Phyllostomidae > Phyllostomus > Phyllostomus hastatus. The sequence goes on along the minus strand of NW_025334039.1, from coordinate 13,416,654 downwards.
CAGTTGCTTTGCTTTGCTTTCTTCTTCTTTCTTCCCTTCTCCCTCTTCCCTTCCCTCTCTTCTTTCCCTCCCTTCCTCCTTTTGCATTTGCACAGTGTTTTCTCTTCCCACAACATTTTTTCTGCTTCTTGATTTGTTTCCCTCCTCCATGCTACACCCCATTCAGGTATGCATTGGACAATGTGGTGGGAGTTGCCTGTAATCCACAGCAGTGAGAAATAGATATTTTGGTTTTTTGTTTGTTTGTTTGTTTAAATATATTTTATTGATTATGCTATTACAGTTGTCCCATTTCCCTCCCTTCATTCCCCTCCACCCTGCAAACCCCCTCCCACCCACATTCCCCCCTTTAGTTCATGTCCATGTGTCATAAGTTCTTTAGCTTCTATATTTTCCATACTATTTGTGCCCTCCCTCTGTCTATTTTTGTCCATACCATCTATGCTACTTATTCTCTGTACCTTTTCCCCCCCTCTCTCCTCCTCCCATTCCCCTGTTGCTAACCCTCCATGTGTTCTCCATTTCTGTGGTTCTGTTCCTGTTCTATTTGTTTACTTCTGTTTTAGGTGTGGTTGTTAATAACTGTGAGTTTGCTGTCTTTTTACTGTTCATATTTTTTATCTTCTTTTTCTTAGATAAGTCACTTTAACATTTCATATAATAAGGGCTTGATGGTGATGAACTCCTTTAACTTGACCTTATCTGAGAAGCACTTTATCTACCCTTCCATTCTAAATGAAAGCTTTGCTGGATAGAGCAATCTTGGATATAGGTCCTTGCCTTTCATGACTTGGAATACTTCTTTCCAGCCCCTTCTTGCCTGCAAAGTCTCTTTTGAGAAGTCAGCTACAATCTGATGAGAACTCCTTTGTAAAAGACTGTCCCCTTATCTCTTGCTGCTTCTAGAATTCTCCCCTTAATTTTAATCTTGGGTAATGTAATTATGATGTGCCTTGGTGTATTCCTCCTTGGGTCCAAATTCTTTGGGACTCTCCAAGCTTCCTGGACTTCCTGGAAGTCTATTTCCTTTGCCAAATTGGGGAAGTTCTTTATTATTTGTTCAAATAAGTTTTCCACTTGTTGCTCTTTCTCTTCTCCTTCTGGTATCCCTATAATTTGGATGTTGGAATGTTTAAAAATGTCCTGGAGGTTCCTAAGCCTCTCCTCATGTTTTTGAATTCTTATTTCTCCATTCTTTTTCTGATTGTATTTTTTTCCCTTCTGGTCCCCTCCATTGATGTGAGACCCAGTTTTCTTTCCATCACTATGGTCCCCTGTGCATTTTTCTTCATTTCATTTATTGTAGCCTCCATTTTTTCATGTAATTTGGGACCAATTTTCTGAGCATCCTGATCACCAGTGCTTTGAACTGTGCATCTGATAGGTTGGCTATCTCTGAGTCGCTTAAAAGTATTGACTCTGGGGCTTTCATTTGTCCTTTCATTTGAGGCATCTCTTTTTTTTTTGGGGGGGGGGGGCATCTGGTCCCTTCTGTTATGTATGAGGGGCAGAGCCTTAGGTCTTCACCAGGGTGGGGCACCCCAGTCACTGGGTTGTGATGTTGTATGTGGGGGTGGGGTCCAAGAGGAAACAATGGCACTTGCTCTGCTCTCTGTCGGATTTCAGTCCCCTCTGCTGCTTCCCACAAGCAAATTGGGCCCTTCTGGTGCTGGCTCCTGGGTGGGTGGGCTTGTATACGTTCTAGGACCTCCATTTTTTCATGTAATGGAGAGTTCATTGGGTCTCTCCAATGAACTCTCCTGAGAAGCTGGGAGTCTCTCCTAGCACCTCAACCACCACAAGTGTTTTCAATTGGTGCTTTTAGATTTTATTTCCCTGAACTAGGGCCCTGGGTAACACGGTCTGTCTTGCTCCCCGTTTTCACCTGGTTCCTCTGCACACAAATGTGTGACTGTGGACAGCCAGCTGCCTTGCATTCCTCACTGGATCTGCTTATTCCTTTCCCACACCTGGGGTCTGCCAGCCACCGCTTTTTCCTGCCTCGATCCCTCTCTGCAGGCCTCCAACTCCGCCCCTCTTACCAGTCTGGATGAATGGTTGTCGGACTTCCATACAGTTCAATTTTCTGTCCTGGTTGTTTTTTTGTTTCTAAATTTTTGTTGTCCTTAATTTTGGTTGTGCGAGGAGGCACAGTGTGTCCACCTACACCTCCATCTTGGCTGGAAGTCCAGAAATAGATATTTTACAGGCAGAGGCTCACTCCCTTCCTTGCCTTTCTTTCTTCGTCTTTATTTTTTTACTCTTGTGAAAGACTGAAGAAATGTTAAACTATAAGACCTTATATTGATGATAATTTTCTATACTCAAATGCACTAATTGAGGAGTAGTGAGGTATGCAATCCTGAAGTAACAACTACACAAGAGAGGTCCTGCCACCATTTTCAGATATGTTCTCTGCATAGGGCAGGAGGTTTGATAGGATGAGACAGAAAGATAAGACCAATTCTGACATTTAATGGCAAGTACTGTGTATACTTCTGTTTTCTAGTGATGTTTTGAATTTATGTCTATTTTCTTTGGTTTCAGTTCTCACATGGTATTTGATCCTCTGTGTCTTCTTAATGTAGTTTTTCTTAGTATATTTATTTAAGTCTCATACAGACATTTCTGTCTCACTAACTAGCTGGTAATCTATCTTTCTCTATATTCCACTTGTTCTAGTACTTTAAAAAGAGTGTCCTACTCTATAGTAATCCTTTTTGTTTCCCCATATCTCACACTGAAAAAATATAAAGAAAGTTTATAATCTGTTGGGTACTTTCCCTTTAAAAAGTGTAAATTCAATATTGAATACAAATTACTTCTGTGATTCTGCACTTTTTGTCCTTAATTTTGGTTGTTTGAGGATTTCTTTTTAACATCATAGTTATTACCACATAGCAATATTATTAATTTGTATTTCTTTTATTATATTATTGATTATCAGGATTTAAAAGAATTCTATTTCACTAAGTTTTATTAATTGATTCATTCATTCCATAAATGTTGATCAAGTTCCTATATACAATATTTATAGAAGGTTCTCATTGCCTACTTATTGAATGAATGCATACAATATGCAGGCACTGTCTTAAGCAGAAACACAAAGATGAATAAGATATGCAAGTTCTTCCTCTAGGGAGCTTTCATTCAGGGATGTGTGTGTGTGTGTGTTTTGTATTTGTATTTGTAGTGAAATGTAGAGAGTGATAAACAAGTAAACATATAAAGTAATGTCAGCTGATGATGCAGACTAAGATCCAGTGTATCTCTCACTAACCCAGGCCATTAAATTAATTATGAGGCCTGTATTTTCACTTGCCATTGGTCTGAAACAGAGACCCTAAATAATCTTGTTGTGAGGCAAAACCACACCCAGCTGTCCCTGATCCAGTGCTTCCCCACTGTTTGCTTCTGCAGGAATGAGACCCAAAAGCTGTCCCACTGCTGCCCCCTGCACAGGTACATCAGCCCCTCCCAGCTTCCCTGTGGGCTCCCAGGGCTCCTTCTCTCCCACCAAGGATGGTAACAGGATGTGCTGCTATCTGGTCAGACAAACACAGGCTCCGACTCACGGATGGAGACACTGAGTGCTCAGGACGAGTGGAGGTTTGGCACAATGGCTCCTGGGGCACAGTGTGTGATGACTCCTGGAGCCTGGCAGAGGCCGAGGTGGTGTGTCAGCAGCTGGGCTGTGGCTCTGCCCTGGAAGCCCTGCAGGAGGCGGCATTTGGCCCAGGAAGTGGGTACATCTGGCTGGATGAGGTGCAGTGCAAAGGCAGGGAGTCCTCCCTGTGGGCCTGTGCTGCACAGCCCTGGGGGCAGAGTGACTGCAAGCATGAGGAGGACGCTGGAGTGAGGTGCTCTGGTGAGTGGTGGAGAGTGGGTTGACCTCTGCTTGAGCTGGAGCTGGGGTGGGGCAATGGGCTGGGCTGGGATGAGATGGGCAGTTGGTATTCACAAAGCATCTAGGGGCTGCAGCCCTGGATTAGGAAAGGGGGAGCTGGAAGGACACAATATTGTTTATATGCTAACCTAAAGGAGATTGCAGGGTTCAAGTAAGAAAAGTGGGTTACCCTGCATTCTGGCCAATTCCTATGCTCCCAACTCCTGTTTTTCTCTCTAGGTAAAAGAACAACATTGCCGACGACCACAGCAGGTGCAGTGCCACCATCCATGGGTATGAGACCATGGTCAAATTCTTGGGACATGTTCTATAGAACCTCTGACAGAATTAGCCAACTCAGAAAGGAAAGATCCCAAGGAGCAACTGGGTGCTGGGGAGTTATCAGGGTGTTTTCCTTGGACAAACTTTGCCTTCCTTGGTTCACTGTGCCAGAAGTTTCTCATGCCTTCAGGCTATGGTAGGCTGGCTCTAAGGATTTCTTCACCTCCCCATGATTGTAGCTCCTCAGCAGCTGACACCTATGCCAAGATTGTTTGGTGTTCTAGTCTGGTGAAGCACAAGAGAAGGGGCTGAAGCTATGCCCTGGCCCACAGAGATTCTTGTACTTCCAGCGCTCCCTGATAACCCCCAGCACTCCCATGGACCATCCTGGAGTGGAGTTGAATTTATCCTAGGACATGGCCTGGGGCAGTGCCCACCAGGGTGGCAGTCAATCCCATTATGTTCAAGCTGGTATATCACTGTCCTGAGCTCTCTGGAAATGTCGGTGTAAGTGAGACTAACTGTACATGTGCCCTTCTCCAAATCCTCTTGGCTTTGTTCTTTTTAGGGACCAGATCTGTCCCAAGGCCTGTCCCTGGTGTCTTCTCCCTGCCTGGGATCCTTTGCCTCATCCTGGGGGCCCTTCTCTTCCTGGTCCTCATCATCCTGGTGATTCAGCTGCATAGATGGAGAGTGGAGCACAGAGGTGGGCTGCAGGGAGTACTGGGTAACATGTAACATGTATGGAAGCAGGAAATGGGGCAGGGATGCCAAGAGGAAACTAGGCAAGGTATCTGTTCTTACTCTATTAGTTTGAAAAAATCCATCTGCCCCTCATTAGCCACTAAGGGGTGAATATACAGATGTTCTAGAGAGTGGGGTATAAATACTCATAAGTCATGGTTTTATATGTGAATAGGAAAGAGTAGGAGCTGAGCTTTGGATACAGGGTCAGACATAGGTAGAATGTTCAAACATGGTGTGTTGGTATAAGTCTATAAGGGGGTCCTGGAAACCAAGATGATTTTTCTTGGTTGTGAGCATTGGGAACAATGAAGGATCAGCTTGTTGGTTCAGCACTGTGTCAGGGGATAATCTCTGACCTGCTGGTGGTTTGCTCAGCCTCATCTAGCTTTGAAGATGCTCTTGACCAGGACGTGTATGAGGAGATCAATTATCTTGTAACACCGAAGAAAGAGGACCTACTGAGCAACCCAGGTGAGCATCCCTGCCTTGCCCTCCTGGGACCTCTACTTCTCAGCCATCCACTGTCTGTGAGCCAAGTCTTCTCAGCATCTGCAGATCCCACATAAAACCCAGGTTCACAGAGGCAGGAGGAGCCTCTCCAGAGCCCCTGTGAGCTTAAATCCTTCTCTTGACACCACGAGAGCCATGCTACCCCAGCATTTCTTCTCAGCCTTACTGTGGAGCCTCTGGGTGTGAAAAGTGTTCTCTTTGCTTTTGTGATGTTTTCCTCCACATTAGGGTCCCTGTCAGATGACTCAGTGACAGGACTGCTGTATTATACCAGGGATGGTGAGGAGAATAGTGACCATAAATCTGTTCTAGGTTGTAGAGGTGGATCTGTCCTGGCTGGGTATTGGGGGCAAGGGAATGTCCCCCAGAGATGAGAGCCAGGGGGAATAGTCTCCCTTTGACTGTGATAAGAGGGTTCCTTTGTCTTACTGAACTCAGTCTCTCTCCTCTCAATGCCCTATGTTGGGGCCACGTTCTCAGTGTCCTGAACCACCCTCATTCAGTTACAACAGCAAAACTGTTTTCAAAAATAACACCTGAAAAGTATAACTCAATTAAATATTTTAGTAATGGTCCTTGGTATAAGATATGCTTTGAAAAAATATTTAATTTTAATCAAGAAATACTGAGACATTTGGATAATTTTTTGGTTCATTGGCACATAGAAATGAAGTACATGGCCTTAGAAAGACCCATTAAAGCATGGGGTGAATAGTGGCCCTGTCTAGCAGCCATCAGAATCTCTGGGTCATAAAGGACTGAGTTATTACCTAAACCAACCCATTTACTGTGGTTTCACCTGATCCCCTTGTCTACCTGTAGAAGCCCCAGATCAGAGGACTGATGCCTTCAGTGAGGGTTACGATGATGCAGAAGAGGTACCAGTGCCCAAGGCTCCTTCTGCCTCTCAGATGGGTGAGCAGGAAGTACCCACACAGGAGAATGGGGTGAGAGCTTTTCAGACAGGTAAGTGGGATTAGTTGATCTCTGTCATGTTTTGTCTGTGGCCTGGACAAGATGATCTTGAACTTCTTAATGCTCATGCTTCTTGTAGATTCAAATTTGGATGCCCTCATATGTTCAACAGCATCACTTAGACCATATGCCTTTCTATAATGCTCTCAGATTCCTGCAGACCAAGGAAGCACACCATAGTCTTGGTAGTTGTTTTTCCATAACTTCATCCTTTTTTTCTTTTAATATTTTTTGCTTTTGTTATTACAGTTGTTCCAATTTCCCCCCATTTTCCTTCTCCACCCAGCCCACCCCTCATTCTCATAGTCAATCCCTACCCTGTTGTCCATGTCCATGGGTCATTCATATATGTTCCTTGACTAATCCCTTCACCTTCTCTCAACCAGTCACCTTCTCCTCCCTCCCCTCTTACAGCTGTCAGTCTTTTGCATGTTTTCTATGTCTCTGCCTCTGTTTTGCTCATTAGTTTATGTTTTTCATTAGATTCCACTTATCAGTGAGATCACGATATTTTTCTTTCATTAACTGACTTATTTCACTTAGCATAATAATCTCCAGGTCCACTCATGCTGTTGTAAAAGGTAAGAACTTTTTTTACTGCTACATAATATTTCATGATGTAAATGAAATACTTGCATGAGCCCCAACCACGGTGTGAACCCACTACCCAGGCATATGCCCTGGCTAGGAATTGAACCCATGAGCTTTTGGTTTGCAGGATGATGCCCGACCAACTGAGCCTAACTGGCCAGGGCAGTTATCAAATCCTTTTAAATTCAGACTTTCCTCTCCATCGCTTTCTCTTAATTCTTCAGGACATTGTCATTTCTTGTGTGTGTAATTATAAATCCTTCTAAGCAAAATATATTAACTCATCTCTTTTAACTGCAAGTTGATGGTGGAGAAATTGGCACTCACCCTAAGTGGACAAGAAAGAAAGAAATAGATGTAAAAAGAGGAGATCCAGAAGGAATATAGACAGAAGAATCAGGAATTTTGTCTATATGAGTTTTACAGATTGCATGAAGGGGTCTGACATGAATAAATTAATAGAAAAAGAATTTCAGATAAGGGGGTTTCTTCTCTGAAAATATGTTGCTTCAAGATTGTTTTGATCTGGTTACTATTTATTTTTAAAGTATATTTTATTGATTTAACTATTACAGTTTTCCCAATTTTTCCCCCTTTGTCCCTGCTCCACCCTGCACCCCCCAAACCCTCCAACATTCCCCCCCTTAGTTCATGTCCATAGGTTGTACTTATAAGGTCTTTGAATTCTCTGTTTCCTATGCCATTTTTTACCTCTCTTCATCTGTTTTATGCCTACCAATTATGCTTCTCCACTATACCTTTTCCCCTCTATTCCTCCCTTTCCCCTCCACACTGAAAGCCCTACATGTGATGTCCATTTCTGATTCTGCTCCTGTTCTAGTTGTTTGCTTAGTTTTTGTTGTTTTTGTTTTTCTTTTTTCCAGGTTCATTTGTTGATAGTTGTGAGTTTGTCATCATTTTACTCTTCATAGTTCTGGCACCCCTATAATTTGGATATTGGAATGTTTGAAGTTGTCCCAGAGGTTCCTAAGCCTCTCTTCATTTTTCGAATTCTTGTTTCTTCATTCTGCTCTAATTGGATGTTTATTTCTTCCTTCTGTTCCAAATCATTGATTTGAGTCCTGGTTTCCTTCCTGTCACTGTTGGTTCCCTGAATATTTCACTTTATTTCATTTTGGGTATCTTTCATTTGTTCTTTCATTTTTCAACCAAGCCCAATCAGTTCTGTGAACGTTTTGATTACCAGGGCTTTAAATTCTGCATCAGATAGGTTGGCTATCTCTGCCTCACTTAGCTCTCTTTCTGGAATTTTGCTGTTTTTTCATTTGGGTCCTATTTCTTTGTCTCAGCGCACCTGTTAAATTGTAAGGGGCAGGGCCTTAGGTATTCACCAGGGCAGGGCAACCCTCCTTGCTGCACTGAGGCACTGCCTTTGGGGGAGGGTCCAGAGAGGGAACAATGTAGCTCACCTGCTCAGCTCTAGCCCTACTTTCCAACAAACTCTGATATGAGACCAGGAGTTTCTCCCACTGCAGCAACCCTCGCCATAGTCCACAGTCAGCTCTGAGTCTGTTTCCTGTCCAGTGAGCCCCGCCCGCATGGCCCACCACCTCGCAGCAGGTTCTCTCATCTGCCCATCTTACTGGTCTGGTTGGTCTGGTTGACTATTTCTTTAATTCCTTGGTTGTCAGAGTTCCATGCAATTTGATTTTCTGGCACTTCTGGTTGTGTATTGACTTTAGATTGGTTGTTATCCTCCTTTTGGTTGTGCAAGGAAGTGAAGGGTTTCTACCTAGACCTCCATCATGGCCAGAACATCAGCATACTACTCTGATCTGGTTACTATTTAAAATACAGCTGTGATTTTGCTGTGATTCTTCAGAGTAGAAAGATACTGTGTAGCAGTGACCAAATAAAGATTTCATCTCCAAATGCTTCGCTACATAGTAAATGTGTGTAGGGGCTGCTGAACTAATCAAGAACTGAGGGTGCTGGCCTGGTTATGAGCTGAGCCCAACCTATTACTTAACTGATGACTCTGAATGCTGTCAGGGGGACCTAAAGTATACTCATTCTTGTCAATCTCATAATTTTTGGCAGGGCATGGATATTGGTACATGCCCAGGGCTTCTCCCAGTATAATAATATACATGGTCATTGGTCATAGGAAAGTGATAAAAGTAATAAGAAGTGAAGTATACTCACAAAAAAATATTAGATTTTTACTTCTGATGCATGGTGTTAATGAAGTCACAAAAGAGAGCTGACTACTATAATTTTTGGAGACAAAAATCAGAGAAATTTAAGGAAGAGAGAGTTAGGACAAGCTTCACCACCCAGATTTGGGAGAGTTCCAGGACAAGACTTTCTACAGACTGGGTGCCCAAGAAGCAGCTGGGAGCTGGTGAACAGACTTTTAGAGTGTTTAGACTTACACAGAATAGCAGCAGTCATTTCAAATGATCTATGTTGCTTATGAATGAGCCTTTTGTGAGGGGATGATTTTGGAGGATATACCATTCCAGGGTTTACAAGAGTAGGAAACTTCTCTGCTTATTAGTCATTATGACAAAGCAGCCAGACTCTCATGATCAATGAAAACTGAGAAGACTCATTGTTAACAGACTTTTACTGCAAAGATGCTAAAGGAAATTTTTCAGGCTAGAAGTAAATGATAGTAGATGAAAACAGTTCTACAGGAAGTAATAATTAGAACTGTAAATGGCAAACATATGAGAAACTATGAAAGATCTCATTTTCTTGTTAATTCCTACAAAACATATATGATGATTTGAGGCAACACTCATAAAGATACAGTATAGTCATCAAAATACGTGCAAGGTATGATAAGTGTGACAGCAGTAGCACTAAGCATGGGAGTAAATAGAAACATGTTGTTGCAAAGTTCTTATACTTTACCTGATGTAGTATAGTATGACCTCTAAACAGACTATGATAAGATAGTGGTGCACGTTCTAATGTCTAGAGGAACCACTAAAATTTGATGTGTAGTTACATAGCTAAAAAGTTAGGAGAGAAATTAAACCAGAACATTACATATATTCAATTAACTAAAAGGAAGACAGGAAAAGATGAACAAAAGAGAGTAAAACAAATAGAAAATAAAGAGCAAAATGGTAGTGTTAAACCCAATCATATTATAATTATATTAGATGTAAATGGACCAAATAATCCAATTAAAAGGCATAGGTTGACTACTGCACATCGATCAGAGTAGCTAAAATGAGCCATAGCGATCATACCAAATGCTGATGAAAATGCAGAGAAACTGGTTCTCATACAATTGCTGGTGGGAATAATAGCTACTTTGACACTGTCTTCAAACTAAATATGCACTTACCATATGATGCAGCCATTACATTTTTGGACATTTATCCCAGAGAATAAAAATTTATATTCACTCAAAACCTGTAAACAAATGTTTTACAGTTTCATTTGTAGTACAAAATACTGCAAACAATCCAAATGTCTTCAATGGGTCAATGGTTGAACAAACTCTGATACATCCTTACAATGGAATGCATTTCTGCACTAAAAAGGAATGGACTACTGATACATAAAACAACCAGAACAAGCTTAAAGAATAAATGCTTATAAGAATAGTTGCAGAACATTGCATCCAAAGGTGATATGATTCCATTTATATGACATTAACAAAATGACAAAACTATACAGGTGGAGAACAGATTAGCAGTTGCCAAGTGATAGGGAGATGGATGAGGTGGGGTGGGAGGTGAATGTGACTACAAAGAGGTAGCGTGAAAGAGTTCTTTTGTGGTGATTGACTGGTTATATATCTTGATTTTGATCCTTTTAGGCTTTCTTTGTATTTTGAATAATTGTTCAAGTTTAATTTTTACTACTTCCATGTAAGCATAAACTCATATTTTGCCCTTAATAATAGTGGAGATAGCTGGTTAGTAAAGTGTAATACTAAACTTCCATGTTGTTTATATCTACAAATGTACATAATCCTTTTGTTTTTACATCTTTTCTTGTTTCTTCTACCATTTACTGATTCCAGGGTGGTGAGTAGGTTTCCTATTTTAATCACATTTTTTCAATGGATATGAGCTTTATATCTTAACTTTTGGACACCCACAAATAACCACCTCCTTTGTAGTCATTCAGAAACCAAAATTAACTCTCCATTTAACGTGCTTAATTACTCTGTAGTCCCTCTGCTCTTCTTACTCTGGTCACATCACATAACTTTCACAGCCTCTTGTGAAAGGTGCTAGATGTTCATCTCTATATGGTTTTTGTCTTGCTTGATAGAGGGTGGAAGTGCAAGAGTGTTATCTTGCAGATCTTCAGTTTATTTACTTTGCACTGATTTGGATATTGATTTGGATATTGATTTGGATATTTGATTTGTACATTATATTTCTGGGTTTGTATCTAAACAGAAAAAAATATCTTCCCCAACTGTTCCAGATCCATCAACCTGACTCTGGCACAGAGCTAATGCTGGGATTAATGGGTTGATATACACCTAGATCAGAGGAGATAGTGACAGGAAAATAGTCCCCACCCAAATGTTGGGGCAAAGTCATTGTCTCAAACTCTCTTAAGAGCAAGAGAATCTTCAGGATCTGAATCACATGGCTTCTCTTTGCTTTATGCTGTTATTCAGAGCCTGATTCTGACTTAGTAAAGAGGCCTTACTTCTCTTTCAATCTTATTTCCTTTCAATGGGAGCTGAGTCTTCTTGGAAAATGTATTCAATGTTGTGTTGAATAAATTAGGATAATTTTCAAATGATTAAAATCCAGATTGTATTCAGGCAATTATTACCACTTAGAGAGATCCAGTCAAACTTCTTTAGCAAGATATACAAAAAGGTGAAAACTGGTGTGCAAAAAGACTGGGATCATCAATTAATGAATTTGTCATAGTGCTCATTTGATTGTTGAATGAAGTCAGAAATTCTAAAAGCTTATTTTTGATTAGCTAAAGTGAATGTTGCTCTGTTTGTCCCTTGTGTTTAAAATATGTGCCACACAGGGACAGAATCAACTCTAGTTTTACCTTTTCCAGAAAAAGAAATTGTGATAACAAGAGTCAGATAACATTCATTCAAGACATGCATCTATTAAAACTGGTAGTAAAAACAAAAAAAAAACATATTCTCTAAAATGAGAAATTTACTCACTTTTTAAATAAGTTATTTTAGGAGTACAAAACAAATAATATATAAATATTCTCCAACAGGACTCTGTGTCATTAAGTATTCAATGGTTACACTTACCCAGTTTAACTTATTGAACTGACATGAGTAAAAATTACAACTTATTTAAAATTAGTAAGATGAGGAAAAAAGTTAAGGACTGGTGAATAAAAAAGGCCATTTCAGATAGTAGAAGTATGTATAAATTACAGAATTTCAAAAAAAACCTGATGGTTTAGGAAATGCTGAGCAGTTCAGTATTGCCTGTTCCTAAAACAACTGTAAGGAACGAGCTAATGATGCTAAAGCGAGTTTCAAATGTGGAGAGCTTCATTGGATATAGGCTTTGAGTTTTATAATGTAGTGTACTGTTTCCCAAATATTGATTTTAGGGAGTACATAGAAGTTTTTGAAAAAATAAATGTACATATAGTTTGTGACTTTAGGCAAATTTCTATTATTTTATAGATATTTTGGTAGTATTGTATAAGGTCTATACAGTAAGTATCTGGGATTATAATAAGAGAAAGAGACAGTTATTGAAGAAGATACAAAAAACATTGTACATTGGACAATGATTCCTCAGTCCCCTTCAAAGTAGGCACCTTGGGACCTCACACAGTTCTTCCAGTGCCATCAGCAGCCCCATCATATTTTCCTGAATCTCAGCACCCATCTGAAATTCCTTTCTTTCAAAGGTGATTTTAGCTTTGGGAAAAGTCAGAAGCCTTACTGTGCTAAATATGGGCAGTAGGGGGTCTGAGGCACTTGGGTGATTTGATGTTTCACCAAAAAACTCTGCACGAGACGTGATGCATGAGTGGGCACATTGACTTGATGAAGCTGCCAATCAACAGTCACCCATAGCTGCGGCCTTCTGAATCATCTGAATAGTTTCTTTGGAGGAAAATTTGATACAGATTCATTGCTCTACTCTCTCGGTCATTTTGAATGGGACAAGCACTCAGTACACACTTTCACTCAATGGCATCTGCCACCCCCACAGACTAGTATAGTGAAGTTGCCATTATGCACTCCAGTCTACTCTCCTTGGCTGCCAGGTTACACTGATGTCACACAAACCATTTTCCTTATATTAACAATGGTTGGACTTTTTCCAGATAGACTTCATATATTCTACTTTTGAACAAAATGTTTAACTATCTTGTAAAAATAGTAAATGTAAAGAAAATCTTGGTTATATAGTTATACAGTTAGAATGCTGGTATAGAAACATTCATCATGCTGATATTCAAATAACTAAATATTAGAAACTTTTGTATAGCTAATAATAAATCAGTAGAGTTTTTAGGCACATGAATTACATTGTTTAGTGTGTCTAACCCTCTTCTCCCATGATGCAGACACTGGGCAGCAGTGTCCATGGGATCATGGATGAGATGAGACAAATTTGCACAGATCACCAAAGTCCTGTGGAAGAAAAGGGATGGCATGGCCACTCTCTCAAGTGAAGAGCGCCTCAGAGTGCCTCGGCCACTCTCTCAAAAGGAGAGTTCCTCAGAGCACCTTGACCACTCTCTCAAGAGGAGAGCGCCCCAACCCTTGCCTTGACAAGCTTTTATTGGCTTTATAATAGCATACATCAAAGGAGGTTTCATTCATTATACTTAGGTTTGCTTTAGGTAATTACTTTTTACAGATAGCAACAGAAAGGATGTTATGGATTACTTCCTACAGATTAACAAGGAAAAAATGTTGCAAATGCAAGGGAATGATAAGGGTAATTGGTCTGGTTACACTTCAGTCCTTGGGAGAATTAGCACAGACTTCAGGAAGTTACTTTAAAGATATGCAGTAAGCATTTTCTGCCTCAACTCAGGGTGAGGAAGTTTTAGCAAGAGCAAGTCTCAATGCAGCCTAGGAATAATGCAAGTCTGATTTCCCATGGGAAAGCCGATCCACGTGTTTGGCATCCTGCGTGCCACCACGCGCCTATGGGCTTTCCCATAGGGCTGAGCTACATTTGCCACTCCATGCAGATACGTTCCTTACACTCCCAGTTTTCTCTTTCTTTTGATACCTCTCCAGTAAAGATGTAAGGATGGATTGGGATGGGAAGAGTTCAATGTAAATACCCATAAGTGTGTTTATTTAGTGGTATACTGATTTTTGTTTTCACAATATTAAAATTATATCATATACATTATTCTTATGTTGGCTTTTACCGCTTAATATATCATGGATATCCCTCCAGGTAAATATAACTCATTTGTAAATTAATAGTAAATATTTCATTCATAACAGGCTATTACTAAAATTTGTTCAACTATTTTCCTATTTGTTGATAGTACAACCGATTTCAATTTTTCCAATCTACAAACAATTTTATAATAAAATATTTGCACATAATCTCTATGTACTCATGAGTATATTATACCTCCTTTCAATCTCTCTCTCTCCCTCTCTCACACATGCACACAAATATACACACCCCATTCAGGTAGACCTTGAACAATGCACTGGGAGTTGCCTGACATTCACTGCTGGAGAGAATATGACAATAGATATTTCGTAAGCAGGGCTTGTTCCTTTCCTTGCCTCTCTTTCCTCATCTCTGTTTTTCCCTGTTGAAAGTCAAAGATACAAGGTGGGCAAAAGTAGGTTTATAGTTGTAATACAAATAAGTGCTATAATACTTAATAAATAAAAGAAGAATAAAGTTGCATACTCACAATTGGAAACCTACTTTTGCTTACCTTGTGAGAGCTTACATTGATTATATTTTTTCCTACATTAAACACCGTGAATTGAGAGGTAGTGACGTCTCTGACCCTGAAAGTGAATAACCAGCCCACAGAGAGTTCCTGCCATCATTCTCTGAGACATTCTCTACACAGGGTAGAGGTTGGATAGAATGATGTGGAAAGGACATACAAATTTTGATATTTTATAAGTATCAGGTACACTTCTGTTTTCTTCTGCTGTTTTGTGTTTGTGTATATTTCTTTGTTTCAATTCCTTTATGTATTTTTCATCTTTTATTTGTTATCTCTGTGTCCCCTTAATATAATTTTTGTTAGTAAATTTATTTGGGTTTCATGCAGACATTTCTATTAATAGCTCAATATTGTTCACCTATCTTTCTCTGAATTCTACTTGTTCTATTCTGCATATTATTTTTTAAGAGTTTCCTCTTACTATTGTAATTTTTGCTTGTCCACATGTCATACTGAATAACAGATGAGTAGTTTAAAATCTAGCTTATAATTTTCCACTAAGAATTATGTAGGTATAATATTGAATATAAATTAATTCTGTGCTTATGGACTAATTATTTTTCATTTGCTCTTTTATTACCATAAACCACTATCACTTATTTATATTTCCTTTATTATATTACTGATTAGCAAGAGTTTAAAAGAATTGTAAATCACTGGATTTTATTCATCTATTCATTTATTCAATAAATATATGTCAAGCCCCTATATATAGTATTTATAGAAGGTTCTCAATGTATACTTGTTGAATGAATGTGTACAATGTGCCGGGCACTGTCCTAATAGCAGAAACACAAAGATGAATAAGATATGCAAGGTCCTTCTCTAGGGAGCTTTTCTTCAGGGCTGTGTGTGTATATTTTATATTTGTATTTGTAGTGGAATGTAGAGAGTGATAAACAAGTAAACATATAAAGTAATGTCAGCTGATGATGCAGACTAAGATCCAGTGTATCTCTCACTACTCAGGACATTAAATTAATTATGAGGCCTGTATTTTCACTTGCCATTGGTCTGAAACAGGGACCCTAAATAATCTTGTTGTGAGGCAAGACCACACCCAGCTGTCCCTGATCCAGTGATCCCCACTGTCTGCTTCTGCAGGAATGAGACCCAAAAGCTGTCCCACTGCTGCCCCCTGCACAGGTACATCAGCCCCTCCCAGCTTCCCTGTGGGCTCCCAGGGCTCCTTCTCTCCCACCAAGGATGGTAACAGGATGTGCTGCTATCTGGTCAGACAAACACAGGCTCCGACTCACGGATGGAGGCACTGAGTGCTCAGGACGAGTGGAGGTTTGGCACAATGGCTCCTGGGGCACAGTGTGTGATGACTCCTGGAGCCTGGCAGAGGCCAAGGTGGTATGTCAGCAGCTGTACTGTGGCTCTGCCCTGGAAGCCCTGAAAGAGGTGGTGTTTGGCCCAGGAAGTGGGTAAATCTGGCTGGATGAGGTGCAGTGCAAAGGCAGGGAGTCCTCCCTGTGGGCTTGTGCTGCAGAGCCCTGAGGGCAGATAGACTGCAAGCACGAGGAGGATGCTGGAGTGAGGTGCTCTGCTGAGTGAGAGGTCCCAGGAGTTGTGTACTGATTAAAGGAGGTATGACTTTGTACTCAGATGTACTTCCTCAATTAACCTGCTATTCTGTGCTCTGGCTCCAGGACAGACTATTGACTGATCTCCTGTGATAGAAGAGACACTCATATTTTTAGGGGCCTGCTCCATGGAATTTACATATTTCTGGCAAAATTAATCATGTCAGTATAGGAAAGACCTAGTGATTGGGTACTTATAATCCTATAAAGTTGTAGCAACTGTAATGGTCCAAAGCTTTACCAGCTACCATTTTATAAAAATCCCTTAAAACCAGGTTTAGTTTGGGTTGACAAAGCTCAGGGCAGGACCTAGGTTGATCGCATCTTAGAGTTCAGGCACACACTGTATCTGAATGGGATTTCATCGTCTTAAGGACTCTGGAGATGATCAGGATAAAGATGGGTTCTCCTGGGCTTATCGCCCTCTCTAAAACTATATGCATAACCTTCTTCTCTGCTCCTGCAGTAATTCAGGCACAGCTCCTGCCTCTGGCATCTCCTTCTGACTAAGATCCTCTGTAATCTACCAGGGGCTCTTCTCTTTCTGGTCCTTATCATCCTAGGAATTCAGCCTGTGTGAGCAGAGAGCAGAGCCCCACAGTGGACTGTAGGAAGGCTAAGTGATCTGGAAAGCAGTGGGAAGTATATTGTGCTAGTCAGTTTTAATATCAAGATAAGTGCACAAGTATTGATCCTCATCCCATTATCTGGCAAAACTCCACCTTCTCTTCAACAGACTTCAAGATTTGAAAGAAAAGAATCCTTTGAATGGAGTTGCATGTAAAACCGCTCAATAATTTTAACTTCCTTTTAAAAAATTATGACTTCCTTTGTAAATAGTGCCTGTGGAATTCAGTATAGGATAAAGATCAGGGTCAGGCAATGAGGTCTGTCCCAAACAGGCACAGGGCTAAGAACGGGCCCTGGTAGCCCACAGAGGTTTTCTAAGTGTGAGCATTGGAGAGCACTGGACGTTTTGGTTCTTATAAAGGGAACATCTGCAGGTTAGTCTCTACACTCAGTTCACATTCCTCAGTTTTATCTGCTGTCAGAGATGCTCCTAATGAGCTTGTGTACCAGGAGATTGATTACCCTGTAAAAGCAGAAAAGGAGGACTTGTCGGACAGCAGGGGTGGGTTCCATACTTTCCCCTCTGTTCATGAGCTAGCCTTGGGTTATCTTCAGCAAACACAAACCCAACCACCAACTCAGCCTCACACAATCTGCCTCCTCCTAACCCAGGAGCTGAAAGCCCTCTCTCTACAAGTCTGAGGTCTCAAGTTTGTTTCTGAACAATGACACTGGGTCTCCTACTATTGAAAAAGTTTTTCTGAATTTCTGTAATGTTTTTCTCCCTATCAGGTTACCTGTCTGATGACTCAGTGACTAAGCTGCTGTATTTTAGAGGGGACAAGGAGGGGAATAGAGACTCTGACTCTGTTCCAGATAGTAGGTCTTCCCTGGAATGGTGGGGATGAAGAGGAAGAATTTCATCTGAGGAAATTCCTCCTATGATTAGGATGGAAAGGACCCTTCTGGCCAGTTCACAATTTTCCCTCCATCTTTCCACTCTGTGACCACAGAAAAAATATCAGACTGAGTTTCTGTATCCACAGCTACTTCTACTCAGTTACAAACACACATCCAGTGTATTATTATGGATTCAACGGCCATTTTTTTAAACACCTGGCACTGATCATCTCAAAAGTTATTTATCAAGAAATAATATTAGGTAGTATGGTTGAATCCTGAGATAGTATGATATTTGGATAATTCAGTGGATTATGTATATATTGAGATAAAAAATTATTTAAATAAACCCTGAAATATATTGGCATGCTTAGTGCTTATACTTATCAACTACCAGAAGCTCTTATTTATAAGGGACCTAAGAGAGAAGAGTGTTCTCCTGGATCTTCTCCAGATAATAACAATGAACAGCTTTTGGGAGGAAGCATGGCCAGAAGAGTTCCTGGAAAATAAATTCTGAAGTCAACTGAGTTCGAGAGGGGATTAAAATCCAGACCTCCTGTGACTGGGACTAGTGGGATCTCTCTGAGTGACCTGTATCCAGGCTTCCCTCTCCCTTCCAATTCTGTGTCTTTCACAGCTTCAGAAGGCACATGGACAGCCTGGGTTCTCTTGCTCCAAATGCATCCTCCCTCAGTCACCGATATGTATATGTTTTATGTTACAACTTTGTACCATATGCTTGAAAATAGTACCTGAAACTCATCCTTGTCTGTACTTACATCCTCGTCTGTTTTCAGGGCCTTCAGGACAATATGTCAATGCCACAAGAAATGGTTATGATGATGTTGAAGAGTTACCTGTTCCTGAAACTCCTTCTTCCCTTGGAATGAGGGAGAATTATTTTTTCCCAAAAGAGGGAGGTGATGTCTGGTATTACCAAAGAGGTGAGTGGGCAGTGTGGTCTCCAGTAGCCTCACTTCCTTGTGATGGACAAGATGAGTATGGGCCTATCAATAGTCAGTTTTTCTTTACTTGGTTACTTAGATAAGATCAGCTCTTCTATATCCCAGTATATTGTAGCCATTTCATCTCTTCTGAGAAGAGAAACATACTGTGTGCATGTCCACCATCAATTGCTGTACACATCTCTATGAGTTGCAGACGCTTTGTTCCCTGGAGGCTCTGAAAACAGACAAGGACGTAGGTGAAATACCAAAATATGGCTGGACAAGATGATGCCCTAAGTCCCCTCTAATGCAGAGATTCTAACAGCTAATAAATATAAATGCCATATTCCATGATTGTCTCAAAAGTATATATTTGATCTCAATATTCTCAGACATTATTTAAGTGTTCTAAATATTCAAGTATATCAAAATCAATAATATTCTTCTAACATGGTTACTCACTTATACCATAAATCACTAACAAAAGTTATTTTGCTATAAGTTTCAAGCACTATTTTCAAGCATATGGTACAGAGTTGTAACATAAAATATATACATATCAGTGACTGAGGGAGGGTGCATTTGGAACAAGAGAACCCAGGCTGTCCACGTGCCTTCTGAAGCTGTGGCAGACACAGAACTGGCAGAGAGAGAGAAGCCTGGACACAGGTCACTCAGAGACAGATCCCACTAGTCCCAGTCACAGGAGGTCTGGATTTTAATCCCCTCTAGAGCTCAGTTGCCCTCAGAATTTAATTTATTTTATACCTCAAGAAAAAATATATGTTCTGACAATGATTATGGGGGCTCCTTCAGATTGTGAGAAGGAATCTGGAAAGTTTTTAATATCAATGTAAATTAAACTTATAAGCTATTAAAAAAATTTTGGAAGAACCATGTAACCAAATATTTTAAGTTGCATGGCCCACTATTAATGCAGAATATGCAATGGCCTAATTCAGAGTCATAACAACTCAACACTAAAAGGAAACTAAGATAAAATTTTCTCTCAATATTTCAATTGACAAAAACCTTCATTCCCTAGGACTAGACTTTCTGTTTATATGTGAGCATGTGGCCCTGGGCAGCAGGGGGATCTGACTGAGCTGCCTCCTTTCAGCATCTGACAGAGGACCCAGGCTGTTCTCATGAACACTTTGAGGCAGGTTTGGTCTGTTATTGAGGTGTTGAGGCAAGGTCATCTGAGGTGCTCTAGAGAGGTCATTTCCTGCCTCCACTTCTTAAGAAATCAGATCACTGGTATGAAAGAAAGCATCCATGTCTTTTTTTCTCTCCTTGTCATTATTCATCTACCGCCTTCCAAACTGTGGAGATCAAGACAATACTACACAGAGAAGCAGAATCAGTCTAAAGTAGTTCTGTCTAGCCTTTCACACAAACTCTGGGCCCTCACAGATATTTGGTAGCCACTTTATACTAGTCTCCTTCCTCCAGAGGACTCTGTCTTGTCTTTTTGTCACCACTGAAATCTGAATTCTCCTTACTGTTTCAGGCATCTCTCTCCAGTCTCCTAGCGAAGCTGTCAACATTTCGCTGGAAGAGAAAGGGTCCGCTTTGGTCCTGAGACAAGAAGACCCTGGGTATGATGATGTTGAGCTTAGCACCATGTAGCACCATTCTGGGAGCAAGTAACTCTTCAAAGAATCCTCTGTAACATTGTTTTTCAAATAAATGAGAGCCCTGTCTTTTTCCTTACTGCAGAGTTTTTACCTGTACCTATGATGAAAGGAAATTACTCATAATAAATACTGAGCTTCACAGATGAATGGTATTCATTAAGTATCTAGGTATTCTCACCCTGCAAAATTTTAGTCTGCAAACATTCTTCTTTCCTCAAGTGAAATCTGTTGAACAGTCAGTGCTGTCACCTCCCCTCAGACTATGCTCTCACCTTCCTTTAGGATCAGAGAGGCTCACACCTTCCTTAACCAACATAAAACTCAGAAAGCTGGCCCTGAACTGGGTGCTTACTCTTAGGAAGATAAACTCAGAAACACATAACTGAATATTCCAAAATATTTCTCCTCTCTCTAAAACCTAAAAGAGAGGTTCAAAGTGAAGGTTGGTAGGTAGAAGGGAAATGGTGGAGCTCTTCTCATTTAGCTCAAATTTTTATGGATCATTAATAACAAATATCTACATCATAACAATATCTTTTATTCTAACTGACTTTTCTCTTTTCTAGTTATTCCTCAACATCCTAAGTCACTCCATTCTCCATCAAATTGTATATTTTATGATTCATAAAACCTATCATTTTCTATTCTTTTTTAACAGTATCTCTTTTCCATTCTCTTCTCACTGTATTTGTGCAGACACCAAACAATTGTAACCTTCCAATTGCAAGAGCTTTTAAGTGGCCATATTTACTTTCAACTCTTCCTGTCCCAAACGATTGTTACATATTTACTGGAGCTGAATCAAAAGAAAGAGAGAGGAGAGAAGAGAGACAGGCACACCAAACAATGTAGTTCTCCTGCATAAAACACACTACTGATTTGTATCAGCTATACCAAAGTCTCCAAAATTCAGTTATTTGCATGCCAGCATAATGCATATTCCCCTACCTGCATTTTAACTGTATACCTACATAACCAAGATTTTCTTTACATTTACTATGTTAAAAAGATAGGTAAACATTTTGTTCAATAGTAGAATATATATTACTACCAAAAACATCTATAATACAATAGAAATTTTTCTGAACTTCACAAACTATATGTACATTTACTTTTCAAAAACTTCCCATCTGCTACCTTAAATCAAAATTTGGGAAACAGTACACTACATTATAACCCATGAAGCTCTCCACATTTGAAACTCTCTCTCTCTCTTTAGCATCATTAGCTTGTTCCTTACAGTTGTTTTAGGAACAAGCAATATTGAACTGCTCAGCATTTCCTAAACTATCAGATTCTTTTGAAATTCTGTGTTATATATATGTTTCTTCTCACTAAAATGACCTTTTTCACACTACAGTCTCTACCTTTTTCTCCCTCATTTCTCCCGATTTTGAATAAGTTGTCATTTTTCCTCATGTCAGTTCCATAAGTTAAACTGGGTTAGTGTAACCATTGAATACTTAATGAGACAGAGTCCTGCTAGAGAATATTTATATATTATTTGTTTTGTACTCCTAAAATAACTTATTTAAAAAGTGAACATATTTCTCATTTTAGAGAGTATATTTTTTGTTTTTACTACCACTTTTAATAGGTGCATGTCTTGAATTAATGTTATCTGACTCTTGCTATCACAATTCCGAGTTGATTCTGTCCCTGTGTGCCACATATTTCAAACACAAGAGACAAACAGAGCAACATTCACTCTAGCTAACCAACAATAAGCTTTTAGAATCTATGACTTCATTCATTCATCAAATGAGCACTATGACAAATTCACTAATTGATGATCCAAGTTTCTTTTGCATATCACTCTTCACCTCTTTGTATATCTTGTTAGGAATGTTTGACTGGATCTCCCTAAGTGCTAATAATTCCCTGGATACAATCTGAGACTTAATCCCTCAATAATTGTCCTAACTACACAAAATTGAACAAACTTCCCCTTTAAAGAGACTCAGCTCCCACTGAGAGAAAATAAGATTGAAAGAGAAGTAAGAGCAATCTGAGGGTAACCAAAGAGGACGTGGGAGGGGATAATGGCGGGGGGGAGTGGGGAAGGGTTTTCAGGAACAACTGAAAAGGACTCAGGGCCAAAACCAAGGTGGGGTGGAATCAGGGGAGGGAGGTGGGGATGGCTGGGGTTGGGGAGAGTGGTGAGGGGTAAATGCAGACAACTGTACTTGAACAACAATAAAACAACTTAAAAAAGAAAAAATAAAATAAAGAAAGAGAAGTAAGGCCTCTTTACTAACTCAGAATCAGGCTCTGAATAGCAGCATAAAGCAAAGAAAAGCCAT